>NW_007233030.1:113506-134831 GCF_000164805.1 Carlito syrichta
CTTAAAGGAATCATCCAAGAGAAATGAAAGTATATGCCCAAAAAAAGAAAGTAGATGCCCATTTGTACACAGATATTCATAGCAACCTTATTTGGAAAAGCCAAAAACTGTACACAACCCAAATGTTCACCAACAGAGAAATGGATAAACTGTGGCACATTAATACAACAAAATACTCTCCACAAAATAAAGAATAATTTACTGATGCACACTGCCACATGGATGGATGAATCATAAAATATGGATGGATGAATCATAAAATAGAAAAGGAGCTAGACAAAAATAACCATAAGGTGTATATGGCCACTGATCTACAATTCTGGAAACTACAAACTCTTAGTGACAGGACAAATCAATGGCTGTGTGGTGGCAGAGTTGAGGCACAGCCAGAAAGGTTATAATGGAACACAAGGAAATTTTTGGGAGTGAAGGATACGTTCATTGTCTTAATTGCGGTGATAGTTTTACATGTGTATGCATATGTCAAAACCATCAAGTTGTACACTTTACAGCAATTTTGTACTTTTATAGCAACTTACTGTATGCCAATTATACCTCAATAAAGCTTTTTAAAAAGAATGAGTGTTTATGTTTAAACAAACTAAATTACAAGCTAAGAATAATAAGCCAAGACTGTGTCATAAGTTAATTTTTTCTGAGCACAATTATGAGCAAATAGTATGCACTTATATAATACAATAATAGATGGGCTTAACTTGAGGGGGGTTTTTTGCTATTTTTCCTATGGATATATTTGGAAGACACAATGTCTGCATTTTTCTAAAATGTTCTGCATACTCTAAATAAAATACAAGTAACCTTATTAATTTTTAAAAGACAGTGCCAAAATAGATTTCACGTGTTTCCAAAAGGCAGTCAAACCTGGACAAAAATAATGGGGAAAATAAAATTGGCAATCTAACTGACAAGAGCAAGCTAAGTAGCATCTCAAATGATACTGAAGGAAAATAAAACCTTCCCAGATAACATTCTGCTAAGCACAAGTTAGAAGGATCATTTACATTTTACCTCAAAATTTTTACCTACAAGTCTCAAGATTTCTTCTTCTAAATATTTTACTTTTCCCAAATTATTTTTAAAAGTGGACAGTAGGCCAGGCATAGTGGCTCAAGCCTGAAATCGCAGCACTTTAGGAGGTGGAGGTAAAAGGATGGCCTGAGCTCAGGGGTTCAAGACCAGCCTGAACAACATAGCGAGATCTCATCTCTACAATAAATAAAAAAATTAGCCAGGTGTGGTGGCATGTGCCTGTGGTTCCAGTTACATGGAAGGCTGAGGTGGAAGGATCACCTGAGCCAAGCAGGCCAAGGTTGCGGTGGCCACAAGCAGCATGCCACCGCACTCCAGTCTGGGTGACAGAGTAAGACTTTGACTCAAAAAAAAAGCGGACAATAAACCACCTTAAATAACTGGATAAAGCTAATGAAGTCATTGCTTATATTTGAAAAGTACTGCAAAATCAGTTAGTATTTTTTTAAAGGTCTTCAAATGACTCAAAGATAAGAAGTGATTCCGAATTTTTTTTCAATTGCTTTCATTGCTTTTTCAAACAAGATGTATAGCTCTCCAAAGGAGAGTTGTTACAGGCTGGTGAGGTCTCCTCAGTATACCCAACAAGGAAAAAGGTCTCTCTCTATTGTCCTATGTCCAAGTAGTTTATGAAGATGCATAATACAGGCCAGGTTCGGTGGCTCAGCCTGTAATCCAAGCACTTTGGGAGGATGAGGCAAGTGGATTGCCTGAGCCCATGGGTTCGAGACCTACTGAGGCAACTTGGTGAGACCTCATCTCTACAATAAATCAAAAAACTAGTTGGGTGTGGTAGCGCAAGCCTGTAGTTCTAGCTACTTGGAAGGCTGAGGCAGACGGATAGCCGGAGCCCAGCAGTTCAATGCTGGGGTAGCCGTGAGTATGCCACTGCACTCCAGCCTAGGTGACAGAGTGAGACTCCAACTCAAAATAATAATACTAATAATATGTGTAATACAGCGAATACTTTTTCAAACGGAATCCTAGAGTTGTATGCGTTTAACTCTGCTTAGGGTACTCCAGGTCTGAAGGCAGGCTTGCCAGCCTGGGGTCATGGGAAAAGCACACAGATTGGTCGTTATAAGCTGCAGTAACTGAGTAAATTAGTTCCACACTCTATAACTCTCCACTGAAAATGAGGGAACTGGGCTAGAAAATTTTTCATGTCATTCTTTTGCTGGTGACTATTTCTAAAAAGACAGTATGGTTTCAGCACCATGGACAGTCACAATAAACACGAAAAGGACATGGCACCAAGGAGCAATGCTAACAGGGGTGTTATAAAACTTGTGTTTAAAACAAAGGTTCAGGGATAGTTTTAATATTTCAAGTTAATGTGGTGTTTGTGATAATAAGGAAACTTTTCCATTTTCATTTTTGTAACGCCTTTCAGAACATCTTGGAAAACAACAGAAACAATTTACCTTGAGAAAAGAATCTCTGCATTTATTATCTAAATGTTCCAATTAATAGTGATTGAAGATTTGTACAGAAAATGCCTCAGAAGATAAAAATGAACACACAAAAAGTTACCAAAAATAGTGAGCTAAAAATGCATTGTGTTATGCTTCTGTGTTCTTCAATTGAATGACATTAGTAATTTGAAAAGAATTAAGTTTCAAATGTGTCAACTTTAAAGATACATACAAATATTTTTAATGAACTTAAACTACATTAAAATTATTATCATAATATACTTAGAATTTACAATCAACTTCTCCCTCAAATATTTTAGGGTCCAGTGCCTTCCTCAAAGAAGGGGATAATGTCCCATCCTATCCATCCCTGATATATGAAAGCAAATGGAATCAGGTTATTTAAAAGTCAAATCTGAAACCCTCCAAGATCAAACTGAAAGAGTAAAGGGGTCTATCACAAAAGCATTGTGTGTCTTTGAGGATGCACACTCATGAGGTAGAATGTCATTCAAGATTCCTTCATGATGGTGGAAGTGGAGGGACTGTGGAAAAGGAATGGTATGGTTTTATCCATTTATTTATTCATGTATTTATCCCATAAGCCTGCTATTTGGAAACCGTATGTACTGGGTATACAACAGTGAAGACATCAATATGATTCTTTGTATCTAACATGGAGATTTCTGCTGGGGAGGCAATTCCACATTTGTGGGGGCATGGAAGAATGAGAGTGAATCTAGAGAGAGCAAGGATGCCTACTGGACATTGAGAACAGTTTTCCACTCTCACAAGATAGAAAGGAAATAGAAAGTACAGAAAGAGCATTTTTGCAACTAGGAGTTTTTCCAGGTCCTCACCACTTAAGAAGGAAGAAAGGAAAAAGGAGAACAGACAGATATGCACACAGTGTGACTTCATGCTCAGATATAGCCCAATCTGAGTACTGCAATCTGTTAGAGTTGTATTTTTTCCATCTTGGGATTAAACAGGGAAGAGAACTAATTTAAGAGGATGACAAGGGACATCTCCCTAGAGGAGAACAGTGTAACTTGTATTTAACTCTCTTAAAAGGAAATATCATGATCACAATATAATTTTTATATCTGATAAACATATACTTGCCTATTATCTTTTCAACAGATCTGCATATCAGAAAGTTTCACCATTCAACAGACAATCAAGTCAATCTGGATATTAAAAAGACAAGGACCCTTATATGACATTTCAAAGGGAATGGAATATATTTGCAAAATTATAGTTTAAAATTTGAAAATATGTGTGTAATACAGTATGGTAATGTGCAACATTATTCAAGAAAGCAAAATTACAGCAAAGATCATCTTAGTACATTATAAAAATGCAAAGAAAACTAGCTGGTGTGAGTCACCATTGTTACAGATCAGTATCAAAGTGTAAAAACTGAAGTCAATAAATAGCTTATGATTATGAATTTTCAAGAAGAGTGATGATGTTCCATAGTAAAATTTATTTAAGCTATTGTGCTATTGGTTTATCTAAATAGTTTCACTTTCTAATTTATTATCAAAGAGATAACATTGAATTGATAATCCAACTTTTCTAGATGCAAATCTAAATAGGAGAAAAAATATTATCACCACATTCTCATACAACATAGCAAATAATACTCCCGATGCACAAGCCATCCAGCCTAGAACTATGTATAGAATAAAACACAAACTAGACCAAACTCCCTTCCTTACTCCTGAAATACTACAAGAACATCTATTGTGGATTCATTTATTTATTTGACTGTCAAATATTCACTAAGTAATTATCATTTTCCCTGCCCACCATGTAAGGGATAGAGAAGACTGTGAAAGAAATGAAAGTTTTCACTGTTGACTTCAGGGTCCTACCTTTTAATTGAAGGGGTTATCCAGTAGGTCCTCCTAACAGTTGACTTAAGCAGAAAATTTTACCCTGTTTATTTTCCAATTTGGATATCACCTCTATTTTATCTCTTGGGTTAGGCTGTTATAATATTAAGGGAAGAAACACTGATACCTTCCATATAACAACCACTCTAATTCTCAGGGTGAACACACCACATACACAATAGAAAATCAAATATTTATCTGATATGAAACAGTGAAGAGAGACCAGTTCCCTGAAAGCTCTTTTAATAATGAAATGTGTTCAGGAATTTGGATTCTTTTTGAATGTTTCCATAATTCATCACTCAGCACAAGTTTAAGTTACATTTTCTAAAACAGAACTATGCAGCAAAAAATTCCCTTATGAATAAACAAGTTCTAAAACAGTGTTAACATCTCCATAACTTTGTTCTCTTTGGGTAAACTGATGTGACAGGTAATTTATTGTAAACTGAAATTTCTCACTTGCACTTAATTCCCTGTTTAGAAACAAATCAAAACCCATAACACCACCATCAAGTACATTTCTGGTTAACCGAAAGCTGACCACTTAAAGGCAAATTCATGTATTTTGCTTTTTAGAGACTTAACTTAACCACTTTCCAAGATCTGGAGCACTAAAACAGCGGGTAGCTTTAGAGTCACAAGAAGACAAGATGAGATGTAAAACAGGATTTGCCACACACTAGTTGCTATGGTCTGAATGTTTAAGTGCCCCTAAAATTCACATGTTGAAACCCTCACCCCCAAGGTAATGGTGTTACGAGGTGGAGCCTTTGGGAAGTGATTTGGTCATGGGTGCAGAGATCTCATAAATGGGATTAGTGCTCTTATAACAGAGGCCTTAGGGCCCCTGCCCCTTCCATCATGTTAGGTTGAGTGAGAGGTAGCCCTCTATGAGGACATACAGAATCTGCTCACACCTTGATCTTGGACTTCCCAGTCTCCAGAACTGTGAGAAACAAATTTCTGTTTTTATAAAACCCAGTTCATGGTATTTTGTTGTTGTCACCCAAACTAACTAAGACACTCATCATCTGACCATGGGCAATTCATCTAACTACTTCTCAGGGAGGGGTTCAATTACTCACTGGCAAGTTAGGAAGTTGAGACGTTACTGTTCCACAGTCCAGTGGAACCTTTCTAACAACTCTACTGTTTTAATATTGACATTTACTGAAGTTCTAACAATATCCTCATTCAACACAAATGATAAGCCATTTAACCACAAACCACAACCAGAACAAGTTATGTCATTATAAATCATTCTTATGAATTCATTCACTTTTACATGCATATGTAATTAGGCACACAGCATTTTTATGAATTGACAGAATTTTTAACAAACCAGTCATTCAGATGGTCACTTTGATCTGTCAAGAAGAAGTTGCTACTGTTCCTCTATTATTCAACATTCAGGTAGAAGATAGAAGACAGATTTGAATTAAGTAGTTTAAGGGACATTCAACAAAGTTTGACTATTTCCAAAGATGCAGGACAGATGTAGGAAACCACAAGGCATAGTGTAGTATCTTGGGGCAAGTAATATGCTCAAAGATCACCCCTTCATGTAGCAAGAGAAGGGACACTCACAGGAAGCTAGAGTCAGAGAGGAAGTGTGGAGAGGACCACCTCACAGAAGCTGTGATCTCAGTAAAGTAACACAGTCAGTAAGGAGATTCCACATGTAGAGACTGGCATAATAAGTATCTTGACCTCCTCATCTCCACTCTCTCCAGTCTCTCACTGATGCTCCTTGTTGACCAAACCCAATCAGAAGCTAAGGCAGAGAGACCTCTGTTGAGATACTGCATACAGGTTGGCTTCCTGGAGCTTGGGGTAGAGAAAGATCGAGAACTGGTGGGAGAGAGCACAGACCTAACACAACCTTCTTCCCTCTACCTATAAGTAGGGGAGGTTCTCAAAGAGCTAAACGGGCTCCTTTGCCTGAAGATTCTTTAATGGTATCACAAGTACAAGAGCTCCTGGAAAGCACTGGATCCCTTCCAAATTCTCACTATGTATTTAATGTTCAAACAATCTTCATTCTGACACCAAGGACCCATTAGAACCTTTAATGTAGTCATCCAGGATAATTTTAGACCTCTACAGGTTTGCACGAAGAATGTAAGCAAACCAATTGCTTAAATTGGAAGAAATGTCAACGTTAGGCAAGATTGATTTTCTATACACAGTCTCTCTCTCTAATTAGTTGCTTTGGACATCAATGGGTTGCACAAAATGAGCTCTAATGATTTCTCTGATTAAGTAGCTCCAGCAAACCAGCAAGGTTGGAGCACAGCATTATTAACTCTTTAATGGGCTGTGCAAGCAGCATCCTACCACTCCACAGACAACACCAAAATGCTTCAGGGATGGCAGGATAAAAGTGAATGATGAGAGGGTGGGCCTCAAGAGGAGGCTTAATTTAAACCTCTAGTCTAAAAAAGACAAGGAGTAAATCCAACAGTGGAGAAAGAAAAATATTGCTAACTGGATACTTGCTACCATGTGTCAAGCACTGAGTGAGAGCTAAGGCCTTTCACATCTTATATCTCATTTAATCTGCAGGACAGTCCAGTGGAACATTCTTGCTTGAAGCACTTTACATATGAGGAAGGTGATTTGCCTAAGGCACTACAAAAAAACCCAGAAAACCAGGTGAAACCCCACAGTTTTTAAAAGGTTTACAGACAGATGCGACTCCAGACATAATCCCACCTTTGCCATTTTTAATCATTATTGTGTCTTGGAAAATGGTGAAACATGATGCCAAATGTATTCTGTCTATGTATAGTATCAGTCTGGAAAAGCGTAATTTTCTCTGAAATTAACTCCTTCTTTTGAAAAAGATATTGTAAGTGATGACACAGCAATAGAAAGCATGCTGGGAAATGAGTTAGCTCATGAAGTCTTTACCCCGGAACAGACAGAGTGGTCTTCTACCACACCTTAGCTCAGAAGGGGCTGATGTTGCTGTGCTTAAAAATCAAGCCTCCTCAAGTAAACTGGATGTAGAGGCCATCGTCTGTTCCCTTTGTAGCCCTGACAGCACCAAGCACACATACTGAACACACTTGGGATTCAGTGAAAGCTTGTTCAATGCCCATCAGTTAGCACAGTATTCGGTGGGCAAGGGACTTCGGAAAGAAAACAAACACTAATTTACTTACCCAGAAGTCAATCTTCTGTCACTACTAGTGCTATGGAATCTAATTTGATTTTCACATGGGCCAAGGACAAAGGTGCCTTCTGCTGGGCCTTTCTCTCTCTCTTCATCACCTGTCCACTCAATACCCACCACCCCCAAAAAAATTAATACAGGAAAAACCAGGCCAAGATGGAAACCAAGCCCAACAATGAAGCAGAAAGCAGGAAAAATAAGAAGAGGAAAGACAGCATGTAGTGCTATGTGCCAGGTGCAGTGCCTAACACTTTATATATGTCTTCTCACGTAATCTTCATGACAACCACAGTCCCTACTTTACAGATAAAGACATAGCAGCTTGGAGATGTAAAGCAACTTGCCTATGGTCACAGAAATAACCAGTGACAAGTGACAGAGTAGAGGTTTAAACTTAAACTCTAGAGCAGGCATGTCCAACTATGCATGGCCTGTGGGCCACAGGCAGCCCAGGACAGTTAGTCATGCAACCCCACAAAATCATTTAACATCATACGTTTTTTACCTAATGACCCCATGCATGGTTCCATTTTTCAAGTCCACAATTATGTCTTACTCATGGCATCTCTTTTTAGCAGTACATACATTTGAGCAGCTGTTTTCAGTGATGAAACACACAGAGAGCAACATTCTAACACACGTTTCTGATGAGCACCTTGAGAACTCACTAAGAATTGTAACCACTTCCATTGAACCAGTCATGGATAGAATAGTTTTACAAAAACAAGGTGACATTTCCCAATAGTTTTATATTGCTCTCTTTTTTCTAAACTTTATAAGAAAAAAACATTTTAAAAACTTAAAAGTTTTATTATGTACATATACTAACTATATTACATAATTTGTGGGTGACCCAAGACAATTCCTCTTCACTTGATGCAGCCCAGGGAAGCCAAAAGGTTAGACACCCCTGGTCTAGAAGGAGTCCTGAACCTCCCAGGCCGAGGACTGGTACTGGTCAGTGACCCGTTAGGAACCAGGCCACACAGCAGGAGGTGAGTGATGGGTGAGGGAGTAAAGCTTCATCTATATTTGCAGCTGCTCCCCACTGTCCACATTACCACCTGAGCTCCACCTTCCATCAGACTGGTGCCGGTATTTGATTCTCATGGGAGCACAAACCCTATTGTGAACTGCACATGTGAGGGATCTAGGTTGCTCGCTTCTTAGGAGAATCAAATGCCTGATGATCTGAGGTGGAGCTGAGGCGGTGATGCTAGCACTGGGGAGCGACTGCAAATGCAGACTAATATTAGCAGTGAGGTCTGACTACACATTCCTGACCCTCAAACCCGGTCTGTGGAAAACTTGGTCTTCCATGAAACTTGTCCCTGATGTCAAAAAGGCTGAACACTCCTGGTGTAGAAGATCATCACTAACGGGCAGCCTTAGACACAGGAAGTGCCACTCTTTGCCTTGGGATGCTGGAGTCATCAATGAGATAACATGCGTGAGGCTCGGCTGTTCCCTTCCACTGCTGAGGACACACAATTGTCACAAAGGGCGCCCTAGAACATGGAAGAGGAATTTGATCAAAGTGCTTCAAGATAAAGCACTGTGCCATAAATATGTTGCTTCTTATCTTCCATGGGTAACGCCCTCATCAGCAGGACAGGAGGTCCCACAACATGAAGTCCTAGGTCATCACCCAGCCAAAGAAATAATTCCCTTTGGAATGATTTGTCCAGAGAGAAAAATAGGATAATTCTCTATAGTTCATGGCTTGAGTGCTCTTCACCCAGAGATATAAGGAAATTGAAGGAAGAGATGAAGATGGTTAGAAATTACAACTGTGGGTCAGGCGCAGCAGCTCAAGGCTGTCATCCCAGCACTCTGGGAGCTGGAGGCGAGTGGATCGCTTGAGCCCAGGAGTTCAAGGCCAGCCTGGGCAACACAGTAAGACCTCGTCTCAACAAAAAATTTTAAAAGTTAGCCAAGTGTGGTGGCATGCACCTGTAGTCCCAGCTTCTCAGGAGGTTGAGGTCAAAGAATTGCCTGAGCCCAGGAGGTTGAGACTTTGGTAAGCAGTGATCATGTCACTGTTCTTTAGCCTGGTCACAGAGTGAGACTCCAACTCAAAAAAAGAAAAATAAATGACC
Organism: Carlito syrichta; assembly: GCF_000164805.1. Lineage (NCBI taxonomy): Eukaryota > Metazoa > Chordata > Mammalia > Primates > Tarsiidae > Carlito > Carlito syrichta. The sequence goes on from NW_007233030.1 coordinate 123,153, forward strand.
ATTGTGATGCATACTAATGTTGCAGAACAGAAAGAGCTTGGGATTGACTTTGGAAGCATACCGTCAAGACTGCTTTCACATGCTATCATATTAATCTGCAAGGCCAGAAATAGAAAGGCCCTTCACCAATGGTGCAATTTTTAATTTAAATAACAATATTTTGTGACAGTTAAGTATATCCTTCATTGTTCCAATGTGTTTTTGAGGGAGATACCTTACATTTTTGTATTCCCATTTCCTATCCCTACTCAGACCCCAAGAGTCACTATTCTATTAAGAAAAAAAACACATACAGGCAAAGGTGGAAATTATTTTTATCAACAAAGCTGGTTGGACACTTTTAGACTCAAGCTGTTTCCAGTAGCTACTATTTCTCAATTACCTGCTCCTTAGTCTTTCCATCTGAAAATAGGGTAAAATAACTCCTTATTGTTTCTCTGTTTCTAATAAAATAATGCATGTAAGGTGCTTTGGTAAGTTCTAAAGAGCCATTACTACTGTTTACTATCCATCAATTCTGCTGAGTGAAAGCACACTCTTCAGTCACTCTAAGCCACAGCAATTCCAAATCAAAGATGCAATCCAAGGTATGCCAAGAAAAGTCCCCCATTTGTCTAGGAAGCACTCACACATAAGTAGAAAGAGGGAGCTGTATGCACTAGGAATCCCAGAGGGTCTGCCCAGCTGCTTGGACACACAAACCTGGCACCAGGCAAATGGACCCTGAAGAATCCCAGTAGGCATCAGGAGTACTCACCCGGCCATCTGATGTACTCATGGCATCTGTGCATGAGAACACTTTATTTCCCAAATCCCTATTCCCTGCCCCCACCTTCCTCAGCCACACACATATACACACACACAATCTGGACAGTCCATAAGGTGGAGGATAATTTTAGGGAGTCCTCCAGGATCTGCTGGATGCTTTCCAATCATGCCTTTCTGGCCTGTGAAATCAGATGCACTATTTCTTTATACATGAGGAAAAAATGAAATCCATTTCTATCTGCAGAGTAAGATGGGAAAAAATCCTGCAAGTTGCATACACAGCTATGTCACAGATTCTTAGAAAGAAACCCCTGATCTGGAGAAGAGGAAGGAGGCAGACATTCAAAGGAAAGGAATTTCCGTTTGTTGACCTTGGAGGAGTGTCCATGCACTTGGCCTCATGTACACAAGCACATGTAAGGTTTTAAAACAAAGCTGAAAAATAAAATCAGTGAGATTTCTGGCTTTTTTTTTTTTTTTTTGAGTCAGAGTCTCATTCTGTCACCCAGGAGAGTAGTGTCACACTCAGGTAATCCTTCCACCTCAGTCTCCCAAGTAGCTGAGACTAGGCACATGCCATCATGCCCAGCTTTTTTTTTTTTTTTAATTGTCGAGATAAGGTGTCCCCAAGTTGCCCAGGCTGGTCTTGAATTCTTGGGCTCCAGCAATTCTCTCACCTCAGCCTCCCAAAGCACTGGGATGGCAAGCATGAGCCACCATGCCAGGTCTGGATTCAGTTTAACTGTTGGGACACTATGTCACGTAAGCCTTTGAACAGTCCAGAAAGCCACTGGACCCAACTGGCTCTAGACGGCCTGTGTGCCCTGACTGTCCCTGCAGTAAACTGCCCATGACCGCTCTGCCTGGGCCACCAGCGCCCTCTAATGGAAAAGGCTCCCTCCTTTGATTCTGCTCTCTGAAAGAGTCCCATGGCAGGGTAGTTTGGGTCAAAATATGTAAAGCTGCTTTTTCCTGGCACAGAGTAGCCAGGCTCAAAGGACACACAGAAAGAGAAGCCACTATCTGCGTCTACACTCTACAGTCCTTCTGGGTCCAGCTCCACGGCCCCTACTTGCAATGGGCCTCTGGCACAACAGTGCTCCTCCCCCATGTCAATAGAACTTTATTCATAAAACTCATTCAAGTTTAGTTCTCAGGAAGTGCCTTAATCCCTGTGTAAATCTCTGGCTACAGATAGATTCCAGAGGTTGTCACATAACAGACATAGTCAATCCCAGCTCTGAAACAGTGTACATATAAGAATTATGTACACCTGGGACATATTTAGACATGGTGAGGTGACACTGCCTTGACTTCTCCCACTTACTGACCCTTGAGATAATTCTAATTGTCCTGCCTGGAGAATGTTGAGTGGGTTATCATTCCTTCTAGGGAATAGCAGTAAACAGATACCAAAAGGAAAGTATGGACTTGGTTTGAACTCTTAGAAGAAAGGCTTACTATGGTTCCAGATATAAAGTTGGCATTGAATGGAGAACAAAGAATCAAATGGAATTTCTGGCTCAACTACCCATAAGTTTTTGTTGTTGTTGTTGTTTTGAGTCAGAGTCTCATTCTGTCACCTAGGCTGAAGTGCAATGATATGATCATGGCTACTGCAGCCTCAGCCTGCTGGGCTCAGGCAGTTCTTCTGCCTTGGTCTTCTAAGTAGCTGAGACTACAGGTGCATGGCTAATTTTTGTATTTATTGCAAAGACAAGGTCTCACTATGTTGTCCAGGCTGGTCTCCAACTCCTGGGCTCAAGCAATCCTCCCACCTTGACCTCCCAATGTGCTGAGATGACAAGTGTGAACCACCACACCCAGCCAGTACTTTCATTTAGAGCTCAGAGAGGTAAGGAGATTTCCTCCAACAGCACACAGCCAGTGAGGGGATAGGCGAGGCCAGGGATCCAGATCTTAGCACCCCGTGCAGGTCCTCCACAACTGATAACATGATTACTCTTGAGTTCTGGCTCCACGTACCTCTCTGCAGCACTCTCACCAGACTTCCAGCCAAGTTCAAATAACCTCCATGAAAGTACACTCCCATGCTTCCAGACCTCCCACAGCATGTCCAGAGAAGCAGGGCATCACCATTTCCCACTGGAGAGATGACAAGAAAGCCTCCTGGAAGAACGTTCTTTGGAGTAAATTACTTTTGGAGTAATCTAACCTGACTTCCAGCCATAATGCTCCCCAACAGCATGTAAAATAAAAGTCTAATGAAGAAACTCTTGACTTACAGCGTGATTTGCTGCACTTGACCTATATTGAGGTTATGTGTTTGCAATCCAATTGAAAAATAAAAAATACTCCATGTTTAATTATATTGCCATCTACGGTTGAATTCCATTTAAGTGGCATTTATAATTGGCACATTTCTCAAGGACTGCATCTTCCACAGCCATATGTAAAAGTACGTGATCATCATTTGTACAACTGCAGCCTAAGTTAGCATGAGTATACATCCCATAAATCAGGGGGCAATCCATGACTGTCACGTTTCCATGGAATACAAATAAATAGCCCAGAGATAAACTGATTCCCAGATTCAGCTAAAGCAGCACATGCAATGTTTTCAGAATTAATAAGCATGGATGGAGCACCTACGTTTTGCTCAATACAGTATCCAATGAAGTATCCAGAAAAATATAAGATATCTTCAAAGATAGTCAAAGAAAAGAGTAACTCAGGGTATCAAGGTCAAGGTGAAAGAGCATAATAATTATTGTTATGCATACCATTGTCAATTACTATATGCTAGACACTATGCTAAGTATTTTATTTGAATTATCTTATTTGATCTTCATTACTCAAAGAGATAACTACAATTATTATTATTCCAATTGGACAGAAAATAAAACTGAGGCACAAAGAAGCTATTTAATTAAGGTTACACAGATAAGAAATGGGGGAGCCAGGATTAGCAGCCAAGTGTGTGATTCCTCAGCCTGTGTGCTCTGAATCTTACTGATTTGGGAGAAGCTTCCTGTGGGGCTGGCTCTTTGTGATGGCCCTGAAGATTAAGTAGGGTTCAGGAAGGAAGAGTGAAATGAATGGACACAGTCACATCAGAAGACTGACAAACAGCATAAACAAAGGCACTGTGGCAGGAACCTGTATGTGAGGATCCTGGAAGAACATCAGTGGCAGTAAAATAGGCTAGGCAGGGTGAGACGCTGAATAGAATACCTTAGAAATAATTGAGGCAGAATTGAATGACTTGAGTCTTTGGAAACAGAAAGTTATAGACTCTCATGTAGGAAAGTTCCCATGAGGAGGCACTGTGGTGGGAGCAGTGTGTTCAGGAAGTGTGGGAAAAGTGGGACTTGAGCGTGGAAGACTGATTCGTGGCTTCCTGGGAAACCCTCCTCTGGCCCTGCAGCCTTCTTGATCATGGTGGGTAGCCAATAAATGCTTGTCAGATCAGTGAACAGAGAGTGGTACAGACAGAAAAAAAGGAATAAATCCAAGGATTCTGCAAGAGACACCAGCAGATTGTCCCTGGAGGAGGAAGAAGAAGAAGAAAGCAAAGATGGCACCAAAGCACTACTCAAGGTGGGGCACAAACAGGAAGTGCATGTGGCCAACAGCAGAGCTGTTGGGTTTCGGGTATGAGCCTGAAGAGAGAACAGTGAGGCCTTTGTTTTGTTTTGCAAATATAGAACTTAAACACTGCTAATATATTATAGGTATGTGGAGAACAAGGCCCAGACTACATTGAAGACTCTCCACGGGTGGAAAGCACAGTTTCTACCTACCACAATTCAGATAAATAAAAGTTGTCATTTTAAGTGTTTTGTGATCTCAATAGACAACACTAGGTAGGAAGAACTTTCCTAACATAAATGTCACTGCTGGACCCATGAACTCTTACCACAGACGTGCAAAGTAAAGAGATTCATAATATGCAAGAATACCGTTACAAATTGAAAAGAACTAGCAAAAGAAACACATCAAAGAACTAAGCTCCCGTCCCTGCTCCCTATGACGTGCTGCCAGTACTGGTCATTTGACAGATTTGAAACACCAGCCAGTCCTTCTCAAAATACAAAAAGAAAAAAATCATGTAGCAGTTTCTCAGCAAGAAGCCATTAGACAGATGTGATCATAATGGGACCAAATATTCTTATAAATGAAATGTGTGCATGCAGGACCACATGCAGAGTTTAAAAGCAGCTAACACAAAAGGTAAGTAGAGTTGTCCCTCTATATACAATGGCTCAGTTGTGGTAGAGCAATCCAATTGGCCCTCAGACACACTGAATTATGAATTTACAAGACAAACCCAGTACCCATCAGCTTAAAATTCAAATGACCCTCATAGAAAGCCCAGCTGTGGCAATAGGAACTATTATTCTCAAAGTAAACTTCTCTCTTATGGTCACTCACCAAAATATCCAATCACAGAAGCTGCCGCCATACTTGTCCAAGCCAGTTGCTTTTCAAACAGCCTAGCCACGTGGTCACCCTCTAGATGCTTGAAGTCAAACAGAATGACCAAGTGGGTGAGAGGCACAAGAGTCACTTAGACAAAGGAGCCCAGCTATTTGATTGTGATTACAAAATCAAGATCTTTAACAGGCAAATGAGATAGAGATAGAAACTGCTTGAAGAGAAAAGGGGTGGCACAAGCTAAAATATAAAACTGGAAAGATCATGCATGCCCTGGAATCAGCCCAACCAGGGGAGCAGATTTGTTGTTTAGTGAATGCTAAGAGAGAAATAAACAGGAATTCAGGCACATTGTTTAAATAAGAAATCATATTATGAAATACAGACAGGCAACATGCCACATCTTTTACCTAAATGCTCTTCAATTTAGAGGCAGGATATGTATCAAACACTGTGTGGGAAACATAGATGCTAAAGAAAAAAAATTGTTTGGTAAATTAGTAGCTTGAAATGCTGAAAACATTTTCTCCCAAGAAATAATATCATGCAAAATGACTAGCTTCCCAAAACCAATCATAAGAATCTCCTAATGTATGGTGTAATAATGTATAAATATTGTTCTGAGATAATGAGGTAATACAAATTGTTTTGTAAAAATAGAATCATATTACCCTATATAGCACTGCTTTTCAAATTGTGGGTCATCGCCCATGAAATCAATTTAGTGGGTCTTTACCAGTTTATTTTTAATGGAATGGAAAGTAAAGAATAAAATTGCAAAGATCAGAGTACAACCAATGTCATAAAAAAGAGTATCATTCTTGAAACTTGATTTCAGTGTTATAGATACAAATGGCTATATGCACCCAACCCTGCAGTATGAAATACATTTCTTATGGTGGGTCACAGTCAAGACAATGTAAATTCTCTAACTTAGCTAGGCTTCCACAGGGTACCAGCACAAAGTCAGCACTAGTGTTTGTTGAATAAATGAATGATTGAATGAACTGGTAAACACATGAAGAGTGAGTTAATGGGATGCTAGCAACACGTTTCCCAGTCACAGCCCTGACACCTGCAGTGGCATTTCTGTGCTGGTGAGACAGTAGGGACAAACAGGTGGCTTGGCTGCAACTCCCTGTAGGTGGCTTCCTTGGTCTGGGACAGGATGTCTGGCTGAGCAGGGTTCACAAAGTGGGAGAGATGAGGAAGGCAACAAGGACTCCGCAGGTTAATGGGATTGGACTCTCGGAGCTTGGTTCTGTGGGGAGGGAAGAAAGGGTAGCATAGGGTTCAGGGTTCAGCTGAACAAAACACAGGGTTCCCAGGCAAATCTGAACTTCAGATGAGCATCCAAATAACTTAAAGTCAAAGGACGTTGTGAACCTGCAGAGTTAGAAGATCAACTCGATCATCAGACATTCATCTGATGCAAAACTATGTACAAAACACTATGCTAGGTACTGTGGAAGAAAAAAAAATTATTGTTCCTGATGTTGAAGACAGTAGAAACACAGGTGACAATCTCAACAACTAACATGGACTGAGCACCATTCTAAGTACTTTGCAGGCATTAATTAACACTCACCACCCTGCATTAAGCACTACTATTATGCCCAAGGAAGAAAAAATTGAAGCATGGAGAAGTTCAAAGAGGAAGTTGCCCAAGGTCTCACAGAAAAAAAATCATGCAGGCTCTGGTGGAGGGCCAGGTGTTATTCAAGGGAGGGTGGACATAGGGTGAGATTGAAGCTGAAACTTGAAAGAAGGTACAACTTCAACAGGTGACTATCAGGGGAAGAAAATGCCAGGTGGAGGAACAGCTTGGAGGTGAGAGAACATAATCAAGAAATGGGAGTTGGCTTAAGTTGCTGGAGCACTGAGAATATAGTGGGAGGAAGGGAAGACTGAGCGAGTTAATTAGGCAGTGACCACACCACGGAAGAAGTCTGCATACCCTGCTGTGTCTGCATGTAACATGAACCACTACAGAATGCGGGGCAAACAGACAGCACTATGGTGCATGCCTGTAGTCCCAGCTACTCAAGAGGCTGAGGTGGGAGGATGCCTTGAATCCAGGAGTTCGAGTCCAGCCTGGGCAACATAATGAGAAGTGAGGCCTTTGTCTCTAAATACATAAATAAAAGAATTGGGGGCAAGTAAATTGACACTATATTGAGTTGGACTATTAGAAAAATGATTTTGGTAATTCTGCAAAAGACACTGGGAAACCCAGGAGAACCAGTGCAGATACCTGGGAAAGCACAACAGCACTGAGTCCAGGATTCATTCCCAGATCAGACCCTCAGCAGGTACATGACCTTGGACAAGAGTGACACAATCCCTTGGAGCCTTGGCCTCCTCATTTCCAAAACAAGGATGGCATTGCTACCTCATAATGTTACTGGGGAAATAAGACAAGACAACACAGAGAAATAGTTAGTAAACCAAGTTCTCTATAAAGGTCATGGCAACTGAACTTGAACCTTTCTCTTAATGACCTCTCCAAGTCCAATCAGCCTTGATTGAACAACTCTGGGAATAAGGCACTCATGCCATCCCAGTGATAACATAGTGAGGCCAGTGAGAGAATGGGGGGTTATCTTTCCTTCTTCTAAAAACAGTTTATCTAGGAATGAAGCGGAGTAAGAAAACAAAAGACAAAACAAAATAAAATAAACCCCCAAATACCAAGCAACCGCAGTTGGAAAAAGGGGGGTGAACTTTGAGATAAAACAGACCTGGGTTTTCATCCTCACAGGAGCATGCATTACTACAGTGATCACAAGCAAATTACCTTCTTATATCCCCTGACTGCCAACACCTGTATCATAAGACTATTTGGAGGACAGCTGAGATTCTGCTTAGGACACTTTAGAACAATGCCTGGCCCGGAGCAGGGAATAACTGACCATTATGTGTGACGTGTAGAGTGAAATAAAGCTATAGTCACAGTTAGGCAGCAATACTGGTGGAGACAGAACACAAAATATTGGATGATGCAGAGTGATACATGAGGTTTAGCAATTCTGGAGTTCACAAACTTGGACAGTGAACATCCGTTTTCTATAGATCCAGATGTGTTCAAGCAATGGAGACAGATCCTTAAAGGTGTCCCACCAGGTTAGATGATGAGGGATGACAGGAATTAAAAATTCAGACTTGTGAACTGGAGGAAGAAGAAGCAGTAGCCTCTGGCCATATAATTCTCCTGCTACTGCCTGACCTGGAACCCAGGCCCCATTGCTGACTATCACCAGGGCACCATGCCGTGCAAGACTTGGGCTGGCAGTGGGTCAGGCTCCTAAGACATCAGAACTCAAAGAGGAGGACCAGCTGCCAGGGCCCCAGACTCCATCCTCCATCTAAGCACACAAGGACCTACCTGCTTGTCTGTGTGCCTCTGTCCTGCCTTTCTAGACATCAAAGTACACGGCAAGTCCATTCTTCCTGGAGGCACTCAGCCTCAGTGTGACACAAACATTTCAAAAATCTAGCCCAGTGCTCAAAGAACTACCAGGTCCCTGGGGTAAACTTACTACCCTTTGCTTTTTTTCTAGAAATTTTTTTAATTGGTTTGCAAACTTAAATACTTTACTAAGAAGAATAAAGAAAAAGGGTAACAAAATGATCATGAAGACATTCTGGGCTGGGTGTGGTGGCTTATGCCTGTAATCACAGCACTTTGGGAGGCTGAGGTGAGAGGACTGCTTGAGCCCAGGAGTTCAAGACCAGCCTGGGCAACATAGCAAGACTTCATCTCTAGAGAGAGAAAAAAAAGAAAGAAAATTAGCACATGTCTATAGTCCCAGTTACTCAGGAAGCTGAGGCAGAAGGGTCACCCGTGTCCAGGGATCGAGGCTTCGGTGAGCCGTGGTCATGCACCCCAGTCTGGGTGATAGAGTGAGACCTCAAGTCAAAAAAAAATAAAAGAAGAAGAAGAAGCCATTCTGTGCTTTGCGTTTTCCAGTGCACACCTTCTGTCCTTGGTCCCTGAAGATGGCACCACAGGACACACACTGGAGGTTACTTTCAACCACAGTGACTTACACGGCTCACTGTTCTCCATAACCTGTCTCCCATTCCCTCCTGTCACACAGCTGCAAACATACAAGAGGCCCTGGATTCAGTTCTCAGACAGAAACTTCTCTGAGCAAACCTGACTGCCCTGTATAGGAAAAAGCTGTGTTCTTGGCCGCATTCTAGCCAAAACGAAACCAAAGGCCACTCATCACAAAAACACTCATCTCTTCTCCTGATCTCCCTGGAGCTAAAGATGACCTTCCAGGTTGGAATTTGAGCATGTGGTGGTAATAGAGAGCTCCACAGAATTTTCCCAAGTGTCCTAGCACTTTCACTCTTAGGACATGAATATTTAGAAAGGTTTAAGAATATCTTCCCTACACATTCCTCTCCCCCCAACGCAAGGATCTCAGTGCTGCCTCTTCAGTGAGCATGGCGAGGGCTTGTTACCCGGAAGCAGGCATCCCCAAAGTGCATCCCCGACTTTCAGCTCTCAGTCTCCTCAGGCATCGCTCTTCTCCCAAAGGCAGGGAAGGGACGATCGCTTGACTTGTCCATCAATACTGATTAAAAGTGATGCCTGGATGGAGTGTTTGGGGTTGATCCAGCCAGCACTGAATCCACCATTTGTAGACAGACAGAGAGAGCAGCTGCTATAAGCAGCCCTTGCCTCTAGATGTGGGAAATCACCCAGAGCAAGATATGAGGGCGCCCAAAGGCTGAGGGCACTCTCTCTCCCTGGAACTTCTCAAAGACAACACAGCCACTGGTTTTTTTAAGTTGTCTAAATATGTCCTGGCAAGTGTTTGAGGCTGCATCCTCCCTAGAATGGTGGATTTCTCTGTGCAAACCTGACTGCCCCATGTAGGAAGAAACTACATTCTAGGCCACATTCTAACCAACACAAACCAAAAACCAAGATGGGGCATCTGTTGGCTAGAGAAGGAAACAGACAGCAGTACACAACCAAAACCACTTGCAAGTGTTTCGTAATTTAAGAACACAAATTCAAATGCAGGTGGAGAGAAAGCCAAAGAGACGAGCAACTTGGAAGGAGTGTCTCGGGTCTCTAGAGTGACCCCAACCACTGACACTTGGAGAAACCAGTGGCAGGGACACTGCACGCCCAAAACAGAATCTGGTTTTCACCACAGGCCTAGAAACTTTACTTTTCTGGGCTCTTCATCTTTTTTGGATTTCGGGCTCCCAGCACCCAGCCAGTTCAGCCTGGTTTCTCCCGGTTTGCTCTTGCTTTCCCGGCTGCTCCGCATCACCCACTATTGAGATCTTTCTGCTTAAAACCATTTGTCATCCAGTAAAGCTCATGGGTCGGCAACTTGAGTTCCTAAAATCAAAGGCACGTGACCTCAAGAGCTCAGAAGGTAAGAACACCTCCAGTTCCACAGGCCAGAGGAGACCCACATACAGCCAGGGACAACATTGAGGGTCTGGAGCCTGGAGAGGGGTCTTGCTGAAGGACGAGCTCCTATGACTGTAAGAAAAGACACTGAGTCTTGATTCTCTCTGGTCAGTCAGGAGACTGCACACCGGGAGGGTCCAGGCAACTCCTGGAATGGCCTTGAGGCTGGCAGGGAAAGTTGTCAGGCCCCTGCACCTGTGGAGTGCAGTGTGCACATGGCAGGCCATCGCACTGGTGCACCTGGCCATGGCCACCACCATGGCCATAGCCACCACCATGGCCACCACCACCACCACCGCTGCCACAGCCATGGCCCTCTGGGCCAGGCAGTCTTGCTAGGCAGACTCTTGAGGGAAGGTAAGATAGACAGAGTCAAGAGACACTTTATTGTGAATGGAGATACAGCGGGAGGGGTCACACTGCAGGACGTGCCCCCTGCTGAGCGGCCCCTGTAGGTTTCATATGAGACAGCTGAGGCCACAGGTCCCCTCTGGGAGGAGAGATCCAGCCTGCTCAGGAATGACTCCTCACAGGGAGGCCCGCAGCGGCGTCACTAGCAGTCCGGTGTGGCCGCAGAGGCACCTGCCTCAGGGCTGCCCCTCCCCAGCCCCAGCCCCAGCCCAGCACGCCTCCCTCCCTCACTCGCAGAAGCAGACCAGAGTCCTGTCAAGGGAGCTGGCGGGCAAGGGGTAGGGACAGGAGTCGCTGGAGGAGGCGAGAAGCTGGCCACCTTCCGACAGAAGATGTTTCAGCTAATTCTTGTCAAAGGAAAACAACCAAGTAAGCAGCAAAGAGAGGCGGCAGACCGCCCATTTTCAACATTCCTGGCATTTCGACCCCTCCGGCTTGACGGAAACGTGTCACCTGTCCACGAGGGAAGAAAAGCGAGCCCGAGCAGGAATTCCGGGTCCCGGCTCCGCTCCCCTCCTGGCGGTCCTCCGCGGCCCCGCCCAGACCACCCGGGGGCCCTGCCCGTCGGGCTGGCCGCCCCCACCTACCTCCAGCGTGGGAGAGGCGCCCTTGCCCGGCAGCGCGCAGCCCAGGAGCTCGGCGACAAACTTTGCCATAGA
>NW_007233030.1:135173-142554 GCF_000164805.1 Carlito syrichta
CCCGCCCCGCCTCGGGAAGGGGAAAGGGCGCCCGAGGCCTGGGCGGAGGAACGCCCTCCCCTCCCGTGTCACCCCGAGGGACGGGTCCAGGGTAGCCCCAGAGCCGGCACTGGGGCCTGGGCCAGATCCGCTCCGTGATCACGGCGGCCCCCGCCCTTGCTCCAGCCGGGAGGGCCCGCGGCGGGCACTGGTGCAGACAGACGCATCGTGGCCAGTGGATCGGCGGGAGACGAATGCAGACAGGTGGGCCCTGCCTTCCTTCCCAAGCCTGTCAGGCTTGCCTTTTAATGAGGAAGACGTTTTCAGGACCCAGGCCTCTGTTGTGGGTTTACTGTACATCTCAAGCTTTACGGTGTGTGAGAATGCCCTACAGCGCTTGTTTAGGACGAGGAGTCCTGAGCCCTGAGCCCGGCGTTCCCACTTCAGTAGGTCTCGGGCCGCCTCGGGATCTGCTTTCTCATTAGGCAGCCCAGGAGCTCGCGATGTGGGCGGTGCCCGGGCTGAACTTTGGGAAACGCAGCACTACCGTCTCTAATCCAGAGACTGGCACTCAGGAGAACCTAAAAACCCTAGATTTGGTGACAGACACAGACCTCAGAGAACGTTTTGTCAAAGCACCTAATGGTATGTGCCAGGAAACAGAACTAGACAAGTTGTTACGACTTCGTCGAGTCATGGGGCATTGGCGGCACCCAGGGCGTGGAGAAGCTCTGTATAAAGGCTTGCTGGATGGGATGAGCCGTAGGCGGTCATCCATCTACTTGGGTGGATGGTGATGAATAGCTGTGTCCGGGTTTCCCAATTGTCATTCCAGAATCCTGCCTGGTGCAGCCACCTCACTGGGAGCTTGGGGTGTGAGGCGGAGGAAGGTGTGGAACTCAGTTCTAATGTATCCTCTCATGGCTTCCCAAGCTTTTCAGTCAAGTGTCTTCCGCAATAAAGACAGTATCGAGAGAATAAAGTTTCCTTGAAATCTCTAGTTGTATCTTTTGCATTCTAGCCTACAAAATATCCAGGTTTGTGAACAAAGAAAAGAACCAACTCCCAGGAGTAAAACTGATGTTCCCAGTGCGCTGCCTTCATCGCGTGATTTCCAGAACCCCCTCCCACAGCATGAGGTGATCCGGCAGCAGCACCAAGAGATGCAAGAGTGGGTGCCCCAAACTGGAGTTAAAAGAAAAGAGAAGGAGGCTGAGATGAAGGAGAACCAGCAACTGTCTCAGGCCCTGTGTCACTGGCATCAGCACGGGCTCGGGGGGCAGACTGTGTCCATTTAAGTCCCACTTCTGGAAGTGCTGTGGGCTGAATGCATTTATCCCCTCTAAATTTCAGGTTGAAAGGTAATCCCCAATGCAACATATGAGACGGACATGTTAATATAACACACATTTAAGATGTAGTTCGGCAAGGTGTTTTTTTGTTTTGTTTTGTTTGGTTTGGTTGGTTTGGTTTGGTTTTAGGTAGGTCTAACTTAGATAACTGAAAAACAGGGTGGTGAATCATTCTGGTATCTTTTTTTTATCAGTGTATGACCTCCTCCCACCTTGTAAGTTGGAATGTGAAAGTATCAATGCAGGAAATCACAAAAACAATAAGGAATTACCCAAAACACAGTCCATCATGTTCTAAGAAAAGCCTAAATCCAGTTAGACTATAACCTGCATTATTTAGAAGATCCTTGTGACCTTAAAAAAAATTGCAAAATGGTAACCAAAGCTCATGACAAGATACCTGCAGCCCTCTGCTCTTAACACATAGTTTGCTTAATCATCACTGTAAAATTCTATAGATCTTCTTGTCAAAGGCAAGCATGTGTTCTTTCTTCTAAGACATTCATCCTCTCTCCTGCGCATATTTTTTTCTTTCCAATAAATCCTGGCTTAAACTGTATTTTAGACTCACTCTGAAATTCTTTTCTGTGGCAGAGTTAAGAACTCATGGAACACCGACACCTCACTCCACCTGGCACCACAGTACTGGGAGGCGTGGCCATTGGGAAGTGACTGAGTCATGAGGGTTCCATCCTCATGAATGGAAAGAATTAGGTGCCCTTGTAAAAGGGCTTGATGGAGGAAGTTCACCCTCTTGCCTTTCTGCCATCTGCCATGTGAGGACACAGTGGTGTTTCTTCCCTCTGGAGGATGCAGTGTTCAAGACACCATCTTGGAAGCAGGAAGCAGCCCTTACATGATGACAACTTTTGATCTTGGAGTTCCCAGCCTCTGGAATGGTAAGAAATAAAAGTTTTTCTTTATAAATTACTCAGTCTGTGGTATTCTATTATACCAGAACAAAATGGACTAAGACAGATACGTGACAGCTGTAAAACTTTGTACAAGGGCCTCTACTTCTCTGTGCCTCACCTTCTTCATCTGCAGATGGGTATCATAATCAAGGCACCCACCACACTTGGTTTAGATCAGGTCCTATTGCAGTCGTAACAAATAACTACAGTGTAGCCACTAAAACAACATCCATTTATTCTCTTGCAGCTCTGTGGGTTAGAAGTCTGGAGGGCTCAATTGGGTTTTCTGATGGTGGACTTAATTGGATTTTCTGCTTAGGGTCTCACAAGGCTGAACCCAAGATGGCAAGCAGGCTGGGCTCTTATCCAGAGACTCTGGGAAGAATCCAAGTTGTTGACAGACTCCAGGTTCCTGCAGCAGTAGGTCTGAGGTCCTTGTTTCCTTGCTGACTGTCAGCCAGGAGCCCACTCCACTTCTAGAGATTGCCTGCAATCCTGATGTGGTCTTCTCCACCTTCAAGCAGCGACTGCATTGAATTCTTCTTTCTCATGCTTCAAATCACTCTGATTTCCTCTTTTGCCAACAGCCAGAGAAAAGTTTTTCCTTTTAAAGGGACATATAATTATATGCAGCGCACCAGGATAATCTTCCTGTCTTAAGGTCAGCTGATCACCCACCTTAATTACATGTTCAAGGCCCCTTTGCCATGTAATGTAATATGATCACAGACGTAATTCCAGGGGCTTCTCAGATGCCTGCTTACCACAGGAGGATTTTGAGGAATAAGTAAAGGTATGCATTTAAAACACTTAGAAAAGTATTTCATTTTGTGCTGCCTATAATAAGAATTCAATAAAGGTTAGCTGTTTTTGTTTTTACACATAGCATTTCTTTTGATTGCCACTACAACTCTGTACTATTTTAAAGACAAGAAACTGAAAACCAAGAAGATTGTCCTCCAAGACCACACAGAGGGTTAATGGCAGAGCCAGACCAGCTGGTAATCAAGGCTGTTCTGAGCGCTAGGAGACAGGACAAAGGACAGATAAGGCTCACTTGAGAGAGAGGGACTTGAGAAGGAGGTGATGATCATGAGAGCCAGGAGGATATTCACAGACAGTCACTTGCCATAAATAAGTAATCCAAGGTCTAGGTGTGAGAGAGCCTCCACTAAATACTGATAAATGTCAGTATTTGGACAGTAAGACAGTAGTTGGAATAAAAATGTCTCTGACTGAGCCTGGTGACTTTTACCAAGCAGAGGCATTTTCTTGTGATATTCGCCTTAAGAAGCTGTAGATTCACTTCTGGACTCGTGCCTTTGATAGGCTGTTCCCCCACTGCGCCCCCTCCTCCCTGATCTCTTGCCACTTATAGTGTCAAGAGGCACATGTCTGAAAGGTAGCTACTCACAGACCCTATCTGGACAGTAAGAGTATCGCCCAGACCTTCTCTAGTGCATGACCAGGCTCAAATCACCACCATGCCTATTGCCTACTGTCTCTGGTAGAGAAGGCCAGAGACCCAAGAAGAAAAGAAAATAAAGGGGAAAAAAAGAAAGTAAAGCAAAAAAATAAGAACAATTTTATCATCTCCAGTTCTCCCCATTTAGGACTTTGACTGCAGTATTGTTTACCAGAAGGGTTGATCTGGTCTTTCCATTTCTAGAACTTAACCTAAAAAAAATAATCAGAGAATCACTCCAAGATTATTGCATTTTAAATTGTTTCATGCCCATAGGAGCAAATGAGTGTCTTTTCTGCTGACACAGTAACCACCATGGTTAGAAGAACAGGATTAGAAGCAGGCTGCCTACCTGGGTTTGAATTCAGACTCTGCCAGTTACCAGCTAAGTGATCTAGGGCAAATCACTTCAATTATCTAAGTCTCCATCTCCTCATCTGGAAAATAGTGATAATAAAATACTGCCTCATAAGAACTGAATTTGGTAATACTATTATACTAATTTATTGGAGTGATTATTATACCTATATATTCATATGATTATACTTATACTAATAAAATACCTGGTCCAAAGTAGGGAATAGAAATAACTGATAACTTTTAGAAGGGTTATGATTAATAATATATTCTCAGCTTCTGGCCCAGAGTCTGGCACACAATACTCAATAAAGATTGATTAAATAAATGAATGGATAGATAAACAAAAGAACAAAGATACTTGTTGCAAAATTTATAAGGCCAAAATTTGCAAATCATCTAAAGTCCAACAGCAGAATAATGGCTCGATATACTATGGTTAATACAGCAAAGATTGTGTTCTAAAAAAAATCTGACAACCTAGAAAATGTCTTTATAGTATGCATGTAGCATACAGTACATGTAGTATCTCCTAAATTTGTAAACTGTTTACATGTGTAAGTATATATTTGGAGCAAAATGTAAGGAAATATACCAAAAGGCAATAGTAGTTCTCGCTAGATGATGAAATTATGGCTTATTTTTGTTTTCTTCTTTACATATTCCTTAAATTTCTAAATTATCTGCAGTGAACCTGAGTGCAATACCAATTTAAATACTTTTTTAAAGACCCCATAATTAAGAACTTGGACATTTAACAAAAAGTTATCATGGTAATCTTAATTTATTTAAGATCTTATCACTTTAACAAAACATTTCGAATGAACCAATTAACATGACTAAATCTACTGCACTGACTCTCTTAAATAAATCATTTGTGAAGAGGCTCTACTAAATATCATCCAAAATTTGATTTTAAAGGCACTAACCTTTGCTGCTAAGGGCTAACACTCCAGCTATCAGCAATAGCCCTGATAACCAGGGAAGGCACAGCCTTAAGAGGCAAGTATAATCTGTGTTTAAATTTCCCTATTTTCTCTTCCCCTTCAGTTTAGAAGGGAATGCAGAAGTTGAAGATAATCCATTGGAAACTGTCACATGCCCACAATGAGTAACTCTGGGTAATGTATGCCTGTCACGTTGTACAGAACACCACTCCCATTCACCCTGCCTCTTCTATGGCTCTCAGAGGGAGGTCAGGCATTGTAGTTACTGTAAACTCCAGAAGTCAGTATGGTCAAAAAATGGAGCAGCCTGATTAATCAGCTATTCCGACTAATTATCGTCTATACAACACATGAATTACCACTTTTCAAAAAATTAGGCTGCCATAAATTGCAATTAACACTGGAAGTCTGCTGAAGATTTCATAATTCTTTGGTGATTCGGAAGGCACCTCAGTGTCTCTAGGGGTGTCAGGTTTACCAGCATAAAAATCATTTATCCCAGTAGGATGGATGAGGGGAGTTAGTTAATAAGAATTTTCAGCTGAGAGAAATGCAAGGGAGCCAGGTTTTACTATGTTTACAAGGTTGAATGAATGTCTATTGAGCTCTTTAAGCACCTCCTGAGAAAGGCACTCTATTTGTAAGAGGTGTTATAATTATTATTCCACAGAAATACAATAGTAACATTCTATTTTACAACAAAGAAAATTAGATTACAAGTTATCCTACAACTCTGCCTCCTCCCAGCTAAGATCACACAGTGTATAAAGTTACAATGGTGCCAATTACAGCATCTTTTCATGCACTGTATGGTGCTTTGGCTTTTGATGATCTGAATGGATTTCATACCAAATAGCAGCCACTGTCAGCAATCAAAACAATTCGGGGAAAAATAGTTTCATCTTCTGTGTTCGAATGATACCATTGATTTAAATGTAATATTTGCCTCATTCTTTCTTGGTGCAAGAAACAAGCATGTGGCTTCTGCCTGGGTCCCATTCTGCCTTTGAAAAGGTGGTGGTAAGCCTGTATATACTCAGCCTTTTCCATCACTAGTTGCTAGAAGTCAATTTCTCTCAAAAAGAGAATTTTTTAAGATCACTCAGTTCAATCCACCCACACACATGCGCATGCACGCGCACACACGCACGCACATGCCACTTCACAGATGGAGAGCCAGAAGCACAGAGAAGTTCAGTTCTTTGCCCAAGTTGACACAGCTACTAAACTGGTAGGACTGGAGGCGGACCCTAGCCTCCTGATAGATGGCCCTGCCTCATCCCTGCCTCAGCACCCATGGTGTGAAGCTTCACACCCATCTCTGAATCATGCTGGCTGAGATTGTTCCTGAAAAGCAGCACTTTCCTTTGAGCTGGGGATAAAAAAGGCAGAAGTAAGGAAAGAAGGAAGGAGGAGAAGAGAGCTGAAGGGAGGAAGGAGAAGTCAGCACCCCAGGATCGAAGTGCCACGCCCACATCACAGCCACACTCACCCCTCCCCCTCAGTACAGCAGTATGGAGCCCTGGCACCATGCGCTGCCAAGGTTCATTCACTTGAAAAGCAAAGACAGGACTCCCTCGAAGAATCTCTGCAGGATATCCAGAAGTCAATGGCCAGAGACTGTCTAACAAGCAAGGAGACACAGCTGACCTTCCCAATCCTGCCCTGGCAATCTTGGACGGGAAGGAGACTCTAATGTGGAAAGGATTCCAGATGCAGGTCAATTTCAGCAACTGATGGTCAACTCCCAAGAAAGTCAGGTTGTTCAAGGAATTAAGTCACTCAGTGTGACGCTAGTCACCTGCTCATCCAACCCTGTAGGGAGCTTATTCAGGAGGGGACCCCAAAACACCCGGACTTTATTTATTAAAAAATTGTGTATCTATTCTTACATATTTAAATGTCAGTCACCTTCAAAGTACTCTCTGTCTGATGCGATGAACCTACTGAGACACTTTTTTTACTTCTCAGAGCAGTTTTTCAACTTGTCGTTTTTGATATCTTTTAGTGCTTCTGCCGTTTCTTCTTTCACCTCTTCCACATTAGAAAAGCATTTCCCAGCCAGGCTCAGTGGCTCAACCTGTAATCCCGCGCCTTTGGGAGGGTGAGGTGAGTGGATTTCCTGAGCCTGCGGGTTCGAGACCCGCCTGGGCAGCGAGACCTCATCTCTACAATAAATCAAAAAAATCAGCCGGGTGTGGTAGCACGTGTCTGTAATTCAGGCTACTTGGAAGGCTAAGGCAGAAGGATCACTGGAGCCCAGCAGGTCGAGGCTGTGGTGGCCGGGAGCGGCCACTGCACTCCAGTCTGGGCAACAGAGTGAGACTCCAACTCAAAAAAAAAAAAAAAGAAAGAAAGAAAAACGTT
>NW_007233030.1:142574-171102 GCF_000164805.1 Carlito syrichta
GGCTCCGGCGATCCTTCTGCCTTAGCCTTCCAAGTAGCCGGAACTACAGGCACGTGCTACCACTCCCAGCTAATTTTTTTGATTTTTTTGTAGAGATGAGGTCTCACCAAGTTGCCCAGGCATGTCTCGAACCCACAGGCTCAGGCAATCCATTCGCCTCGGCCTCCCAAAGTGCTAGGATTACAGACTGAGCTACTGAGCCTGGCCAAGGACTTTTTTTAATCTGGGGATACAAAAAAAAAAAAAAAAAAGTTGCTTGGGGCAAGATCCGGTGAATAGGGAGAGTGGGGCATGGGGGTCCTGTCATGTCTTTTTGGGTCAAAACTGCTTAACACTCAGTGTGGTGTGGATAGGTGCATAAATCACCCATCATGAAATGGACAAACGCGTTGAAAGAATCTCAAAAAAAAAAAAAAAAATCACTGAAGCCAAACACAGCCTATCACGATGCCAGCAGGTCCACAGATACCGATGGATTCCTAGAACACTCACCTGTCAGGGGAAGCCTGGACTACAAGGGGTCCACCCTGCAAAAGATAATTCTGGTTTTTTGCTTTCTGGTTTTTTTTTGAGGAGGTGGTCCTTCCTCGTATTATGATGCACAGGAGAGGCACGGCCTGGAGAAACTGAACCAAGCAATGGAAAAGTTGCCATATTATAGGTGTGATGAGAGACTACATGGATAAGCTGTCCCTCTCCCCAGTTGGGGGCTAAATATAGGTCATCGTGCTGTGGCCACAGGCCTGGTCTACCACCATGACAATGAGGGTACCTGGGTCGTCACTAATGGCTATGGGGAAACGAGCATCAAGGCTGTGCCACAACCTTGGTAATCGCAGCTCAAGCAGAGCTCACTCAGGAAGGAAATGACACCTCAGTCTGGATCCCTGAGAGCATCATGGGCAACAGCGAGCGGGATCCTAGCTAAGCAGCAGGCACTGGAACATCAGAGCCAGGACCATGCCTCCCCGTGAGCCATGGTGACCACAGAGGTTACAAGCACAAAATTCTCAAGCTACAGAGCAGAGAGAGGGACCCAGCTGCTCTAAAGCAGAGCTGCCAGCAGAACAGTGCTGAGCAGGGAGCCAGTCTTTGTCTCCCATGGAGACAGGGAGCCAGAAAGCTAAAGATCCGAAGATCCCCCAAAGGGACCTAAGGCAAACACCATTTCTGTTGGCATTTCATGGCTTCACACCCTCCTTGGACTGGCTGTCATCCTAACTGATATGGCCTACGTCTGGAAAGTCCACATGAGAGACAGCTGTAATGAGTGAAGGAACAGGCTCTGGGCTCTGGCCAGACCCACCCATGCCTTAAAGTCCGGCTCGGTCTAGCTGATCATGGAGGTCCAGATCCGTGACTGGTGAGATTACAGAGTTCCCGATAAGGGCGCCCCTAGCGCTCCATCAGCCTCACAACCAATGTGGTTGAAAAGTGACTCAACATCCAACCAAACTAATCCCTTGGGATGTGGGGGAGAGGGCAAGGCTAGTCCAGCATCAGCCCTAGAAAGAGGGATGGTTCCCACCAACCACACACCTCCATGAGTTCTGTAGCAGCCATGTATTAAACGGAAGTGTTTTTTTAAATACATGGTTTCCATTTCCTCCGTCCTTTCCCCTATCAGCCCTGACCTCTCAGTTCTCCATGGGCAGACATGTGTCTCAGACGGCAACTTCCAGAGCCAAACAACACAGGGGATGATGTGGAATCCACACCCCATGTCTCTCCATCCTCCGTGTTTACAGTGAAAGCAGTAGCAGCCACTAGCACATGATGGCGTGGGGGTTCTGCACTGAGTATGTGACTTATAACGTTACCCATGATCATATTTGATTGCCATCCACTCCTTCAGGTAACACCATCCTCCTCATCCCTACTTTACAACTGAGGGAAACAGCATGAAGATGGGGCTTGCCTACCAACGGTCACGGAGCTAGAGAGAGGAGGAGCTAGACAGGCATCCAGGCCATCCCCCCAGAGCCACAGCCTCACCAGCATTCACTTCAGACAAGGTAACAAGGGAGGGGCTCTCTCAGCCACACCCTGCAGGGAGAGGAACAGTGGAGTGAGTTCAAAGAGGAGCAGGGTTTTTATTTTAGAGTTGTGGGTACAAGTGAGGATTTTCTACATACATAGGCAGCGTCCAGGGAAGGTTTGGGCTTCTAGCGGGCACTCTCTCGCACAATGGTGGACCTGGTACCACGTCTATGGAAAGCAGTGTGGCGGTTTCCCAAAGGACTAAAAGTTGAGTTTCCATATGATCCAGCAATCCTCTTCCTGGAAATAAACCTAGAAGCACATAAATCTTGCTATCAAAAAGACCCATGAACACATGTTCATTGCAGCACTATTCGCAATAACAATAACATGGAACCACCCAGATGCCCATCAGAAGCAAACTGGTTAAAGAAAATATGCACATACATGATGTACTACTATGTAGTCATAAGAAAGTCATTTTTGTTGTTGTTGTTTTGGTTTTGGATTTTTTTTTTAAGTTGGAGTCATACTCTGTCGCCCAGGCTGGAGTGTAGTGACATGATCACGGCTCACCACATCCTCGATCTGCTAGACTCAGACAATCCTTCTACCTCAGCCTCCAGAGTAGCTGGAACTACAGGTGCCCACTACTATGCCTGGCTAATTCTTTTATTTATTGTAGAGACACGGTCTCGCCAAGTTGCCCAGGCTGGTCTTGAACTCCTGGGTTCAGGCAATCCTCTCGCCTCAGCCTCCCAAAGTGCTGGGATGACAGGTGTGAGCCACTGTGCCTGACAGGAAGCAGTTTTTAATTATACACTGTCTAATGCAAAACAATGCAAATTTTGCTGACAGAATAAAACTGAGCAGAACTTTAGAATGTTGACCCCTTCGCCTTCAAGCCTGCACAGGTAAGTACTCCAAGTGGTTCCCATCATCCCCCACTCCCCAGCACTTGCTTGCTGAATCCTGCTCAGAGAGTTCCAGGGTTTTCCCATCAACTTCCATGTAAATTAGAGGGTTCCAAATCCTGCTGCCAAATTTCTCTGCCTAAGTGAGATTGTTAAATTAAGAACTCTACTTCATTGGCTCAACTTTCCTCCATCTCTTTAAGAGCTTAAAATCCCCATGTTCATTACCTTTTAAAAAAAAGCCACAAAGGTTTTAGGTCAAAGACCCAATACCCAATTCACTTTAGTCCTACAATGAGTGACAGCTACTAAAACAGGCCAACAATCACAGATTTTTCTTAAAGGAAGAAAAAGTTAAAGTTTCATCTCCCAGGAAAAACAGCACTCAGGTTTATAGGTGCTCATGGCCTAATTGGTACCCCTGGGAACATCTGCCATTGCGTCCTAGCCACCTCATGGGTGCATCATAGGATGTTTATTTCAAGGATACACTCTGTAAGGGACAGGTGGGGATTGAGAAAGAGGAGGCCATTTATTTAAATACAACAGGGGCATCAAAAAAAATAATGAAAGTAAATATAATTACAGAAAGGGTGACCCGACTGACCTACCCCAAAGATAAAGATAACACAAATAATCTAAACTAAAAGGCTTTGGGGAAAAAAAGGAAAAAGGAAGGAAAAAAATAAGCTCTTTGTGTCTGATTCTAGAAACATACATCATACTCACACTGTGAGCTGGCGGGCAGATGGTTGAGCTCATACAAGGAATATTAAATCTGTTTGGAACCCTTCTGCCCTCCTGATACAACACGCAGATGCCCAGAGGGCAAGACAATAAGCACATATGCCTGCAAATCACTCCGCTTGTGTCCCTGATGGGGAGGCCTCACCACGCCCAGAGCTTGGAGCTTGAATGGTTTGCCCCCACCCCCAACAGTCAGACTGAGGGTCAGAGAGAAGACCACATCTCACACATGTGCACACACAGACACGCATGCACGCATACAGGCATGTTCACACGCATACAGGCATGTGCACACACAAGCAAACACATGCTGGCATGTGAACACATGTAGACACCTGCACACACATGCACATGTGTCCACTCACACATGGATACATGCAGACATACGCATGCAGGCATGCACACACACCTGTATGCACACATGCAGGCACATGCACATACGCATGCACAAGCATCTCTGTATTTGGACTGGTTTCTGCCATTGGAGCCGGATCTGAAATGTAATGCCGTTGGAGCCAGATCTGAAATGTAATGGGACGTGAGGAGCGCCCAGCATCAAGCCTGTTGAAGGGATTCAATGTGTTTGTGCGAATTCGTCAGAGAATTGAAAATGGATACTTGGAGAGATTATAAAGGCCAGGATGCGTGAAGAGTCAATACGTTTTGACTTACCTGGCCAGCCCTCACCCTATGCACCTTCCAGCGGGCAGTTGTTCAACAGCAAGGTGAAGTTCACACCATCTCACCATCTCCTCCCAGAGACAGCAAAGCATGAGACAGAAGAAAAGCATCCAGAAAAACCGAAAACACCATGACCCTCCTTCTTGCCTAAGCACCTGACTCTCAGTGACTTGTTTGCATTTGGAAAGCAAGACGCTTCAGAGTTTGGCTATTCTGAGACAGTCCACAGACCAATCCCATAGGACTACCCAGGAGCTAATGAGGAATGCAGAGTCACAGGAGACACCTGGCCCACTGAGTCAGAATCCCATGTCGACAGTGAATTCATGAAAGCACTGCTCTAGAGCAATTGTCTAGATTTATATCATTATTATTAGATTACAATTATGACAGGGGTGGAACCTACCTATCTGAGTATGGAAAGAAATGTGGCAACTGTCATTTATTTCATTTTTATTTTATTTTTCTTTATTATCTCTAAAAAAATGCTTCTCTACAATTTAACATGTAGCTGGACTGGTACATGTATAAACTTATAAATAAATATAAGGATGGGAAGTGTGGACTCAACATTTTTTTAACTGATGGGAGTCTCTATTTAGAAACTGGGGTGATGCTTGTCCCGGCTCAACTTAGGTCCAACAAGGCATCGCCTCTCTATCCAGGAAACTTCTACCATCCCATCCTGACTACATGTCCCTGTCCCACCTGGTTTTTATAAACATGCACAGTGGCCCACAGTGGGGCCTTCTCTTGGAGCACAACCGCTGTCTGTCCAGCTGTGCATCTCAGTGAGGTGGCCCGAGGACAGTGCAGGAGGACCAGGCACTATGCTGACCCTTGTGCCTGTGATTTGCCAATGAAACTTTACACCTGTGTTGTGGAATACCAGTGTGTTCAGGTCCTCTGCAAGCCCTGCATATAAGCAATAATCCTTATAATTAATTAGCCCATTTCACTTGGAGCAAAAGCCATGGTGGAAAGCACAGGAGGGTCACAGGAAGCTTTCATCATCTCTGGAGAGCCAGAGAGAGCCTCTATGAGAGGGACCTGAAGGGTGACCCTGACAGGAGCATCCAGGCAGAGGCATCGCATGCAAATGGCCTGTGTATGTGCAGAAGGAAGTCTGAATGGCAGCTGATGTTGCTGGAGGCTGGCAGCAAGAGAGTGGGTAGCTCAGATGAAGCAAAGGAGGCGACAGTGTTCACATGCTTGGACCATGACAGGTCTGCATCATCACCGTGGACTCTCGAGCCAAGGATGATGTCCTACAACCTCTGTGGAGAGCAGTGTGAAGATTTCTCAAAGAACTAAAGGTAGATCTACTGTTTGATCCAGCAATCCTACCACCTATCTACCCTAAGGAACAGAGGTCATTGTATAACAAAGACACCTGCACCCACATGTTCATCGCAGCACAGTTTACAATTGCAAAGATGTGGGATTAATCCAAATGCCCTTCAACCCATGAGTGGATAATGAAAATGTGGTATGTCTACACAATGGAGTACATGCAGTCACAAAAAGAATGAAATCATGTATTTTGCAGCAAGATGAATGGAGCTAGAAATTATCGTACTAAGTGACTCAGAAACAGAAAACCAAACACTGCATTTTCTCACTCCTACGTAGGAGCTAAACAGTCACAAAAATGGAAATAACAGACACTTGGGACACCAAAAAAGGGGGAGGATGGAGGGGGCTAGGGTTTAGAAACTACCTATAGTACACAGTGTTCACTATCTGGGGAATGGGCCACCTGAGACCCAGTCCCCACCACCACACAATATGTGCATGTAACGAATATGCATCTATACCCCTGAATCTAAAATTTAAAATTTTTTTAAAATATGAGTTTTGGTTCATTCAAAAGCAGACTGTGAGATGAAGCTTGGGTGCAAATCATTTATGTAGGAAGTAACCCAGGAAGCATGGAGAAGGTTGAAGAAGACACGGTTGCAAGGCAAACCAAGGAGAGGGTTATTTCTGCATGCCATGGGTAATCAGAGTTCGATCTGAAAGACAGTGAGAAACATACCTTAGAATGTTCCCATTGGGAGCAGGAAAGCTGAACCATATCCACCAGCTCTCCCTCTCATTGTTTGTGAGATGGTTATGTTAACTCCCATCATGTATAAAAGATGAGGAGGGACCTATGGCCCAAGAATGTCCTCACCCCATGAAGGGCGCCATCTCATGTACAAGTAGGGTTAACAACTAATCTAGGTTTGTCCCGGAATTTCCTGGTTTTAGCACTGGATGAACTCTTAAGTCCCAGGCAAACTGAGCAGATTGGTCACCCCATTTAGGAGCCATCTGCAGATAACCCCTGGAGTAGGTCAGGAGGGTACAAGTAGGCCACTGACAGCATCTGCAAAATGGTACCAAAGATTCCACAAAATACCCTGGCTAGATCCTGAAATACCATTGGCATTTTGTTACCAAAAAGAATCAATGACGCACTTTAGCAACACCCAGGAAGATTGTGAAACTGAACATGAGAAAGTCCAGAATGCAATAAATACCTGATGGTGTGTGTACCCATATGTCTGTAGCTTCCTGTTGCTGCTGTAATAAATTTCCAAATTTAAAACACTGCAGATTTACAGTCTAATAGCTCTGGGGGTCAGAAATACTCAGTGAGCCAGAAGGGCCATGTTGCTGGTGTAGACCATGAGGGAGAGAGTTCATGCCCTTGCTACTGGAGGCTGTGCTCCTGGGCTGCTGGCCCCACGTCACGCTGACTTCCGCTTCCATTGTCATCACTTCTTCTCTGACCTTCCTACCTCCCTTTTATAAAAACTTTTATGATTGTCATGAACCAACTCAAATAACCCAGGATAACCTCTCTTCCCTATCTTAAAATCCTTAGCTTAATCTCATCTGCAAAGGCCTTTTTGCCATGTAAGGTAATATATTTACAGGTTTGGGGTATTTGGACATGGACATCCCAAGGGGCCATCCTTATCCTGTCTACCACAATGTCCTTGATTCTAAGACACTTTTTTTTGAATGGAGGTCTCACTCTGTCACCTTGGCTGGAGTACAGTGACATGATATCAGCTCACCGCAGCCTCAACCTCCTGGGCTCAGGCGATACTTCCGCCTCGGCCTTCCAAGTAGCTGGGACTATGGGTGCACACCACCACACCTGGCTAATTTATTTTTTATAGAGACAAGTTCTCACTATGTTGCCTAGGCTGGCCTCGAACTCCTGGGCTCAAACTATCCTCTCAACTTGGCCTCCCGAAGTGCTAGGATAACAAGAGTGAGCCACTGTGCCCAATTTCTAAGACACTTTTAATTGTACCTCAGTTCAGTAGCAGATTTGAGAGTTGGGAACCACTACC
This sequence comes from Carlito syrichta, assembly GCF_000164805.1. Classification (NCBI taxonomy): domain Eukaryota; kingdom Metazoa; phylum Chordata; class Mammalia; order Primates; family Tarsiidae; genus Carlito; species Carlito syrichta. The sequence continues at coordinate 150,247 of NW_007233030.1, forward strand.
ACATTGAAGGTAGATTTTTAAAGTACACCCTGATTATAGAAAGTTTATCATGTAAGAAGCTGCACATCTGGAAATAGAGGGTTCACAGTCAAACAGCAGGTGGAAAAGAGGTTCAACTTCCATATCCCAAGACCAAGGCAGAGCACAAGCATAGTCATTCAATACTTACATTCTGAATCTCTATCTGGCCCTAGCCCTGGGGTGCAGCAGCAAGAGACACAGGCTCTGCCTCATGGAGTTTCCCTTCTGGTGGGAGAGGCAGACAAGGCGCAGTTACACAGAGAGGGATGAGTGCCAAGAAGGAGGAGACAGCTGGGTTGGGAGACTGGGGACATCATGGGACAGGGAGAGGAGAAACCCTTGTAGACAGAGTGGGTCCAGGAAAGCACGTAAGGAGGTCATGTCTAAGCAGAGCCCGAAGAAAGACTTGGAACAGGATTGTAGACAAGGGGAAAACCACACATCGGGAAGATGAGGCCGAAAGAAGCTAGATGCTGGGACACATGTCCGTTCCATGGGAAAGAGACTTCCGGCTGCCACTGTCCCCATGCCAAAGCAGAGTGCAACTTTACAAGGAGCACAGGTTTCTTTCTCTTTTTCTGAAGATTAGGTGGGAGGTGTGGAGGGACAAGAAGGAGAATAAGTTAGATGTGAGAAAATTATTTGCTACAAAACTTAATAGCAGAAACAACCACATTGCTCTGAATTTAGACTTGTGTTAAGTGCCTCCCGGAGAGTCACAGGCCAAAGGAGACATAAAGCACCAAACTTCCTGCTTCTGTTCCTTTAAAATTGGCTTGTTTATTTTAAAAGTCTAATTGGGCTTTTTCCTAAAATTTGCACTCCCGGTGCTCCAATATTTCCATCACTTTTGTCCTGAAAAGCCCTTACACCAACCCTCCTGGAGTCTTGTCCCTTTATCAGAAAACCAAGCTCTGGCAAGCATGTGACCTCCATCCCTACTGTGGGTCAAGGGCCATGACCAAAGTCTGTTGATGAAAACCCCATCAAGGAGAATAAGCACGAGTCTTAGTCCTTCTCAGGAGAAAGGGAAAAGCCATCTGGAAAACTCCCAGCATCATTATGACAGCTACAAATTGCCAATTATCAATGGCTCCCAGTGTAATAGCCAGACTGCAACAGGGACTCGCTCGATTTGTGAGGAAAAGGCTGGAGAGAACCATTTCCCCAAACGGAAGGGCAAACACACAGGCACAAAGACTCCCCTCCCACCCCTGCCTCTGCCCACCGCCCCCCCGCACCAGCAGTTCAAAGGTTCAGAATCTTGAGGCTCTGAAGGGAAATCTGGAGGTAACTCATTAGTGGGAGGGTGATGCTTCAAGCTGTGGCTCATGATTAAATCATACCACAGAACACCTTCTTGTTGACCTTGAATTAAACATCCAAACAAGGTGTCCCAACATTAAATTTGCAATCAAGATAAATACAATTAATATAAACACTATTCAGAGTTATGTAGAAAATAGAAATTTGATTTTTTTCACTTCCTGTGTTGTTCATGAAAGCATTTTATCAATTGCCCACCCCCATGCCTCTGAACCTGAAGGTTATTTTGCAAATCATGAGAATGATAGGTATATAAGTTTGCTTCTCAGTTGTCATGGATGTTTAGCATAAACCTCTAGCTTTTAAAAGTAAGTTCATATGATGCCATGATTGCTTAAACAGTCATCCAAAAGTCATCCTATTCCACATATAAAGTATTGTGACACAAGTCCTATAGGGAACAATGAGGACCTAGAAATGTATAATTGTATCTGACCTGAACATGAAACTGTAACCAAGAAGCCAGAAAATTGTCAATAACAGCCCAGACTAAGCTGAATACTTTCCAAGCCATAAATCATAGGTTTGCGGGGCAACCTTACAGGTTAAATGATGCAAGCAGTCTTAGTGCTGGCTGGTGTGATGCCCACTGAAATGAAATGTGAGCCAGTCCCCACCTGGAAATGCTGGGGCTGACCCATGAAGAGTTAATCATAAGTCACTCTTTAGTGCTCCTGGAGCATGGCTCTCCAATTCCAGATGACACCTTAGACTTTTACTGCCTATGTGAAAGGTAGATCAAGACAGAAACATCTGCTGTGGTCTGGAAAACTGAAGGTAAATAAAGTGTTTTCACCTACTAGAACTGGAGGACCAAAAATGCAGTCTCTGCTTCTACTGAACTGTCAATACACAATATTCATACAGAGACCCCTCTGGCTTTCATTATCAAAAATTACCTTCTGCTATGGCTCTTTCCGTCACCCACATGTATGACTAAACCACCCACACAGATGTGAAGTACAGCAGGACTGACTTCCACCCTCAGATCTTTCAAAACATAGCTCTAGTGAGTTGGCCATGGCAACTGCCCGGTACATAATTCTTAATGAGAATGAAAAGAAGCATGAGGAAGATTCCAAGTGTGCTCAGCTATAATTTTGAACAGGAAGAATAATTACAGGCAATCAGCAGGCCCCCAATGCAGGTCAGTTATAAGCAGTGTTCCTCTTGTGATTTCAAAAGAGTGGACGTTCAACACCCCCCTTATTTAAACCCAGGTCTCTGTTCAGAAAGACTCATTTTGTCATTCAGAGTTGGCTGTTCCTCAGCCTGGATGGAACCCTTGAGACTCATTCGACTGAGTTAGTGTCATACATTTGACCTTAATGGTGTTTACCCTATGCTTGCTCAGCTAACGGCAAGTCATGACAACTGGATTTTTATTTAAGTGTTCTCTTGGATGGCATCCTGATAAGATAAGATGAAGAAGCAATGTCTGCAGGCACACATTACTAATGAGGGGTGAAGTTAATTGGGGTGTGGGCAGCAACACCGACTCCTTGCTTATAGAAGCATTCTGTGTCATTCACGAGGTTCTAAACCCCAACAGTGTTTGGTCATAGTAATGCAGAACTCCTTGTTGGAGCTGAGAATGTTTCTTGAGAAGGACGAATGCTCCTAAAATAGGTCATCATGGATATTACCAACCTGAGGACTTTTCCAGCATGGGCACCTTTTCCTGTTCTAATCAGAGCAGGAGTGACTTTGATCCACTGGAACTATCAGCTTCACCCTTTTAACTTAGTCCAACTTAAAAAATATAATGCTGCCGTAGAGTTGAGTGTAATATCAGTAATAATAAATAATAATAACACCTTTACAAAGTGCCAGCCAAATCACAGATGCAAGGGGCTTTGAGAGAAGTCAGATTCCCACCTGTCCATATGATTTCCACCCTCATTCCTGACCCCTAGAATAGGAGAAACTTAGCAAGTGTTTCCAAGTGAGAGGAGAGACAGAATCTAGGCTGGCTTCACAAGGGTGAGATGAGACTTCAGGACACGTGTTGTTACCCAATAATAATCTGGAGCCTGAGAGTTGATTTCAGTGCCTAACTCTGCCATTAGATAGCCAAGTGACCTTTGATAAATTATTCGGTCCCTCTGAGTTTCCTCACCTATGAATGTGGAAAGTAATTTCTACCTTTCAAGGTTGCTGTGAGTGGAATGTACATAAAACACACTATGTGCTCGGTTTTGAAAACTTAGAAATATAGAAACAATGTAAACAAACCAAAAAAAAAAGCCTCATGACTCCAGCACCTAGAGGCAACCCCTGCTAACATTTTGGTATAATATCTTTCTTCTTATATATTTTCATTGCAGTTTTTATTTCATTGATTTCATTCACAAATATAGATTTTAATTCTCTAGAAGATTTGGGAAGGTTAAATGTATAGGAACTCGGTTTTAACCTCAGCATATTAAAATAATATACATTGATCATAATTTCTTATGAAAGCTTGACTTCTAGAATACTTATCAGTTTAAATTCATTGGTTTGAAGAAGTTGGCCCAAAGGACCTAAATTTATTCAAATATTACTGTTATAGAAGTTCTTCAGGTTTCCTGAGCTGTGTAACTTCATAAATTTCCCTCCTGACAGGAAAACCCCAGTGAGAACCATAGAATTCTGCAAAGTCAGGATTAAGCAAAAAGGAAATTAAAAATGGTGAAGAAAAGGACATTAAACAGACTTTGTTCATTTGTTTTAATTAGTATAGCTGAATTTTAATTATCACAATTCTTCACCAGATACCAGTAAATGTGCTGAAACCATCTTGTAAAATTAACAAAGCTTTAACACTACAAAATCTTGTTTAATTTCATTCTATTATTCATTTGCAAAATAAAAGAGATTTAAACAAGAAGATATGGCATTTGGAGCAGACAAGTAACACAGAAGTTTTATGTCATGAAAGTATTCATTTGACTGCAGTCTCCATGAAGGTAGGTCTGTGTCTATCCTGTTTGTTGTATAGATAGTATATCTACCATACTTAATTATTAGTGAATGTCTGAATGTAAAAATGAATATATGAATGTCTCCTCAAAAGCACTATAAAATCCACAAAGACGAGGATTATAGTTTTTACTTCTTCTTCATACACAAAACATCAGTAGATGGTCGAATAATCAGATACTCCTCAGCAAACACATCTTCTGGGAAGAAGTAGCTTTCACCTCCCCCTACTACAGAGAACAGAACAGTCTAGACATAACCCAGTCAAGTTAGCATGATCCTAGGAGAAACAAAACTCTTCTGGTCTCCCTGCACCACCACAGGAAAGTCCATTTTTTTTAATGGCAGAATGGTCTACAGACTGTCAGAGGAACTTCTTGCTTTTCTCTATGGAAATACATCCTTGAGGTCAATACCAGGAATACAAATGCAGGAGTCAAGGTCCACACTCCCTGAGCCAGTCTGGTGTCCACAGGCCTCTTCTGATACATGTGGGGATTCTCTTGCCTAAAGATATGAAAGTTTTGGGTGACAAGCTAAGATGCCGCCTTGCCCAGGAAGCTCTCCCGGCCCCAGCATGGTGCTCTCTGACTGTGAATTGCTTTCTCCTCAGCTCTCATTGACCACCATCAGACTAGATCCTGGATCATGCTACCTGCCTGAGTCCTTGGTTTCATTGTCACTTGAAATGATTTTATGCTCACTTAATTCAACCTGTCACTCAGCTGGGTTTGTTCTGACATTATTTCAAATATCTTCGCTCTGACCCTGAGCACCTCCCTAACCAAAACCTACAGTGGCGGTGGCCCCTTCCTGCCCATTTGCCCATAACTACCTGCTTCCCACAACCACAAATAGATTCTGCACAAACGTAAGCTTATATTTCTGAAAATGAAAGGCTTTGAATTATTATGAAAGTAGCATACACACATTTTAACAAAATTTAGACAACACAGAAAACCACAAAATAGGAGATAAAACTTCCTGATAATGACACTCTAAAAGAACCAAGGACCCACCATTGGTATCATCTTATTGTGCATTCTTGCAAATTCCTTCCTAACCCAACATCTTAGTTATGGAAGAAGAATCTTGTTTCATCTGTGTAATCCATCAATATGGATTGAGAGTCACAAGAAAAAGAGACCACAGGGTTATGAGCACACAATGTAGTCAATAAATGGCTCTTGGCACTAATTGTCGAGTAAATCAATTGCCAAGAGCAGAAGTATGAGGGATCTGTCAACATTCCACACCTGTTTGTTTCCCTGGCTGGATGCTTCGACTTCAATAACATTTTCGTTTAGAATGTTTATAGATCACACACAAAGCATACAGAGGCAGAAGAATGGCTTGGTGCAATGGTTCAAATTGAGTTTTGCTTTGCTCCAATCAATGTTTTCAACTACTGGGCGTCCTTCCTAACAATGAAGGTTTGATTCTTTCTGTAACCTACTTGAATTTCAAGCCTCAGGTTTTGTAAGTCAAGTGCTCTATAGATTTTAAACTTTACATAAATACAGTTAAGTCGTAAGTCAGATTAGTCTTTACAACATAAATGGATTTCAGAGAATCTGTCTATCCAAGTGCTTGCACTTCACAAGCAAAGTTAAATTTTACATATATATATAAATACCCATAAATCTTCCTGAAGTCACATACAATGAATAGTTTTATATCACCTCTAATCAAACTTAAAAACTTGTTAGACTAATAATTAACTCTAAAAACAGAAGGGAGGACAGAGTCATTATTAATAGATATACATGTTAGTCTTACTTCCTGGGAACTGAAGAACAGTATTCAGTCTTTTGTGTATGTATCTACAGATGTGTGTGAGGGTGCATTACATGTATTGATGAGTACTATATGTAACATTCACAGAAAATGAATACCCCCATCTAAAATCAGTGTATAGTAGAAGATTTGGCAGGCAATCAAATCACCACCTCCCTTCAGATATCCACAGCAGGACATAAAATAAGAGCACAGCACTACACTGTTTTGCCTTTTTCTTTCAGACACTAAATTTGCATTACCCTTCTGCCATATGTTCAGGTAACTTCCAATGGTACCTCATGCAGCTGTGTCATTGAATCCCCAACCTTAATGAATAAACTAATTACAATCTGAAATGAACTCTCGCAGACAGGCTATCTCCTGCCATAGATCAAGGAGAGAACTTTATTCCCACAACTATTTGCTAATTTGCATTAGCCAGAAAAAGTGCACCATGGCATCTTCCTTGCTCCAGCTGGGCAGCAGAGCTGCATAGATAGAACACCACACCATCGGTGTTCACTCCTCACAGTTCAAGTCTGCAGCAACAAATGTGCTACTGCCACAATGATTTTCAAGCACAGATGCAACCAGAAAGCTATTGACTTACTTGGTTTGAACGGCAGTGCCGATATCATTGTAAGTTTCACTGCATTAACTTTTACAAGAGAGCACTATTATTCATCTGCGTCTTGGAGTTCTGTTTGTCTACAAAAGGTTTCCAGAGAAGTCAAAATAAAAGTTTGCTCATTTGGAAGCTATTTAAAGGATTAAGAGCAACTTTATCAAAAGCAAGTATAGCTGAAACGATGTCAAAAGTCATCAAGAAAACAGTTAGGGAAAGGCAGATGCCCCATGTAAATCAATGTCCATTCTCTGAACTAAGTGTCTATCCTCTGCTCCCAGGTCCAAATCAGGAGCCCGCTATACCTGCTAATTATAACTCTGGGTGGCATTCCAACTACACCGTTTTCAGATGAACAGAACTTTCTGGTAGCTTTACTGTCAAGTTAACTCTTCCTCGCCAGCAGCAAGTCATACATTTTCAGAGACTGACCACAGAGCACTGGGCTCTCTGACTTCATTCTTCTTCAACATGCTTGTAACTTTCCCATGAAAACTGCGGTATTTCAGAGAGTGGAAGCTGGGAAACTCTGTCATAAAAGTGAAAGTAAGGGAGACATGGATTGTGGTCTCAGTTTTGTTCACATTTACTCTGGGACCCAGACCCAAGCAGCTCCTGCTTCCTTCTGCACACAGTGGGAGGGGAGTGAGGCTCCCTCAAGAGCACACACAGAAGTGGACACCATATGCCCCTGAACCCTACATGCATTTAGGACACCAGTGGAACCATTTTTACTTCCCATAGAATAAGACCTCCTGCTGCTTTCTCTATCCACGATGCATAAAGATCCTCCTATGGAAAACAGTCAGTAAGTATTATTGTCATCATCAAAGTGTGATGTGTAGAATATATATGACCTCTTGAGAGCTAAAGCCTCTTCCCGGCATCATGGCCAATATCTCACAAAAGCACAAGGCTGTAACATATCTCAGGAGATCACACACTTCTTGTAGCAAACAAGATTAAATTTAAGCCATCTTGATTTTTAAAAATGATCCTCTAGTGGATATAGACAGAATATCCTAATAATGATAGAATTTTGAAAAGTAGGATTACTATTATAATGCTTTCATTTATATAGGAGGATGTAATTTGCAAAATGTTTCCCAAATAATTGTTTGCTGCTCAAGGCCTACATATGTAATCTGTCTGCATGTTCTAATGTCACATGATGAAATTAATGGGTGTCTACTTTTCATATAATACCCTTATATTATTGATAACATAAATACATATCTTTTTTCTTCCATACATATGTTTTTCCTTCCCAAATGTGTAGTACCCTGAAGTAGACATTCCTGAACAATCCTCCATTTGTTTCTCAACTTTTCTCTAATTTTTCTTCACCTCTATCAAAATTAAATTTACAAGCTAATATAGTATGGCCAAGAAAGATGGCACTGGAGCAAGCATTGTGTCAGTTTTCCCAGTACCATGCCAACCCACACCCTCTAACGGACCCTAGGAATGCCTACAACTTGGACACAGTCACAGAACTCTTCTTCTTTCACATATAATGTCTGGAAGCCAGCAGAGTCCCTTTGATGACTTGGGACAATCTATTCTCTCCTCTCATAAAGAAAAAAAAGAGGAACCAGCAAGGAATAGCACCACACCCTAGAGCCAATAAGATGAAGGTGGGTGAGAGGAAAGAGTTTGCCACCTGGGACCTGAATGTAATTCAGGTTTTTAGAACTCAGAGAGAAGAACTCTCTGAAGGAGGTATGCCTGAGTCTGGAGCTGTGGTCATTGAGAGAAGGGAGCAACCAACCTGTGTGACCCAGCCCGGGGAGGCCAGGACCACACTCGCCTGTCTCTTTTAGATGTCTTGTCAGTTCCCTTGTTTGCTTATCAAACCCAACCAGAAGCCAGAGGGCGAGGGATTTCCATGAGGTAGTCCTTAAAAGCCACCTTCTCAGTCACTGATCAGGCTGGAAAAGAACAAAGAACCAATCTGGAGAGCAAACAAAAAGAAGTCCAGCAATGTGGATTAACCAACAAAAGTTCATCAATAGTGGGTAGCATGTTTTCTCTAATGTCACTAAAAGGTAGACAAATACCTTTATACCTTGAGATATTCTGCATTGGTATTGGACCACAGTATTTTTCCACATAAATTATTTTCTTATTTTAAATGCAATAACTAAGAATTTTAGAAGCTGGAACATTACAAAAACAAAATGAATGAATTCTTACGTAACGTGTGCTCGAAGTGAACTAGGAGCATCTGACGTAAGTTCTTGTCTGTAGTGAATTACACATTTCAAGCAGCTTGGCCTGGCATAATAAAATACTATAGACTGGGAGCCTTAGACAACAGAAATGTATTCTCCACTGTTCTGGAGACTGGAGGTCCAAGATCACGGTGCCAGCATGGTCAGTGTGCCATCTTCTTGTTGTGTCCTCACATGGCAAAGAGACAGAGTGGGGTAGCACTCTTTGGTGTCTTCTCTTATGACGCGCTAAAGGCACTGATCCCACTGTAAGGGCCCCTCCTGATGGCCTCATCAAAAACTGTCTCCCAAAGGCCCTATCTCCAAATACCATTGTAGAACTGCAACATAGGATGTGAGAGGCTCCAATTCAATCCATAGCAACAGTCAAACCATCACAAAAAAGAGGAGGTCAACCATACTTTTAACATGGCCAAACTCTCCAACCCAACATCATCCTGTTTGCCTGCATACCATTGACATTGATATGAGATGCTAGCTCATGTCTAGGTTTTTATATCACTCTTTCATCCTTCTCTTTCTCAGTCAACTTCTCCTGGTCTTTCTGGATTCCCTCATCTTGCTCCAAAGTTAAATGTCAGCGTTCCCCAGAACTTGGCTGTCTCCTCTTTTCTCCTCATTCTGCACACTTTCATGAGCAAGTTCACCCCTTCACAATGAGTGATTGGCACCCCCACCTGACAGCTCTGCTTTCCAAATGAATTACCCATGGTCCTTCTCCTCTCCAATCCATCTACCTCGTTGCTGCTAGAGTTATATATGAAAACATATCTGATCACATCACTTCTCTGTTTAAAGATCTTTAATGGCTTCCAGTTGGCTAAGTTAGGTTATCCAAGTATAGCATTGAAGTCCTTAAAGTCATATTTGTATTCCAGTTTCCAATTATCCTCCTCCCTTACTAAGGAGAGCACATGTCCCTTATGTTTTAAAAAAACATGATTCCATCATGCATGTTCACAGATTTTTGCCTTTTCTCACATTGTTTCCTTCCTACTCAGAATGCCTTTCCCTAATGAACTCTTATTCATCCTTCAAGGCTCACTTCAAATGTTCCCTAGTCTGTGATGCTGCCCCAAAACCTACTAAGGAGAGTTAACAGCTCTTAACCCAGCAAAGCTATTATTATATTATAATAGAATTAACCTTTTTACCTATCCATCTTTTCTATTAGACTATGAGCGCTTTTAGAGGCAAACTGTCTCATTAATCTTTGACACAATGCTGATCACAAAGCAAATTAAAAGTACATATTGGCTAACATACAAGCATAGATAGTAAGCCCTACCTTTAAGAAGAAGCTTGTTGAACAATAAAACCTTGGGTAAAATTAAAAACTTTAAAAAAAAATCCTTGCGTAGCTATAGAAAGGAATTTACCTAAGATGCACAAGATCAACACTGACCAGTTAAGTCTGGGTCTTAGGCAGAATTACCATAGAAGTTAAGACTTGGCCAAGTGCGGTGGCTCATGCCTATAATCCCAGCACTTTGGGAGGCCCTAAGTGAGAGAATTGTCTGAGCTCATGGGTTCGAGACCAGCCTGGGCAACTTGGCAAGATCTCATCTCTATGATAAATCAAAAAAATTAGCCAGGTATGGTGGCACGTGCCTGTAGTTCCAGCTACTTAGAAGGCTGAGGTGGAAGGATCGCCTGAGCCCAGCAGGTCAAGGCTGCCAGTGGCCATGAGCATGCCACTGCACTCCAGCCCAGGCGACAAGGTGAGACTCCGACTCAAAAAAAAAAAAAAAAAAAGTTAAGACTCTGAAATTGGACAACCTAGATTTGAGTTTGCCAGGTAAAATACAGGGTACCATTTTAAATTTGAATTTAAAATGAACAATGAATAATTTTTTAGTGTGTGTCTGAATTATTGTAGAAAGTGGGTGAGTATTGCATGAGGATTGTGTGTGTGTGTTTTCCCCAATCTCGCAGCTCTACCTAGGTTCAGATCTTGATTCTGCAGCTTCCTGTGTGACGTCAGATAAGTTAATTAATCTCTCTGTACTTAGGTTTCTCATTTTTAAAGTAAGAATAATAAAAGTATCCACCTGATAGAATTGTTGTGAAGATTAAAAGAGTTCATACTCGTCTTTGAAGCACAGTTCCACTTTTTCAAGTCTCTGAAATGGGTCAAAAAACTAACTGGTGAGAAATTCAACACTATGCAATGTGGTTTAAAATTTTAGTAATAAAAAAAAACAAATGATGTAAAGAGATTATGTTCTAATGTCAGGAAATAAGAATCTCTTTTTCAGTCATGGCAATGAAAAAGAACTTTACAAATTAAACAGTTTCGCCCATATGCAAATGTATCAACTCCTTTACAACAACACATTGGAGTTATTTTGCTGGACTTAAAACCCACCCTGATGGTGATTCCTAAAAATCATATCACAGGATTGTCAGCCAAGTGTAGTATTGTACAGATTGCTAGAGCATGTGTAGATTTCTAAGCCATCATTATTGTTTTGCCATTGTCTGTTCAGTCAAATATAGTCCAAGTCCCTTTAACGAAAAGCACAGCCAAGCAAAGACAGACATGTGTCAAGTAAGAAATGTCTCCAGCCGGGCTTGGTGGCTCAGCCTGTAATCCCAGCACTTTGGGAGGCTGAGGCGAGTGTATTGCCTGAGCCCGTGGGTTTGAGACCTACCTGACCAACTTGGAGAGACTTCATCTCTACCATAAATCAAAAATTAATTGGGCGTGGTAGCACCTGCCTGTAGTTCTGGTTACTTGGAAGGCTGAAGCAGAAGGATCACCGGAGCCCAGCTGGTCGAGGCTGTGGTGGCTGTGAGCGGCCACTGCACTCCAGTCTGGGTGACAGTGAGACTCCAGCTCAAAAAAGAAAGAAAGAAAGAAAGAAGTGTCTCCAGAAGCTCATATTAATATGCTCTGATGGAAATACTGCTTCATGTATCACTTTTAAAGGTACTCGTGCACACATACACACACACACACACACACACACACACACACACACACACAGGCACATCTTAAGGCAATAAAGGGCCTGCAAAGAAGGAAACTAAAATATGCTCGCCAAATCATCATTTCCGAACATGGGAGAAGCCTGACATCAACAAAGGACCAGTCATAGGAAATTTATAAGTTAATATTGGTCACACATGCACATTACCACAGTGAGACCCCTGACCAAACCCAGAATATCATTTAAATGGATCTGGCAAGATATTTATACATATCCTGAAATCACTGAAATGCTCTGAACCTAAACTTGTCAGTTATCCCAATTAAGTGCTGTGGAAGTAACATCCATCACAGTGCAGATGAAGCAGACATAACTGTACCACTCAAACACCGGGCTTTTCTTGGGAATTCAGGACATATTTACTCACAATCTTGTGATTCAGGATGTAAAGTTATTGTTGGTATTTAATGACCTATTAGGATTTTTTTTTTAAATCTTCACTGCTTAAAAATAATGAGACTCTCTAATGCCTTAGAAACCCAAAGCACTCCCACTGGTACCTTCTGGGAGTTTAGCAAACCACATTATTTTGAACTGTTGGCCAAAATAACCCCATCTGAGTGACAATTTACACACATGTCACATCTTTTCATCTCCCTTGTTTTCCTGGAAAAGGCCAAAGCCATCAAGCCGACACGCTCAGCCTGAGTCAGGGAGAGTCGTCATTTCACAACCATGAAGTGGTACTCACACAGCAAATGGGGCTAATCACTCAGCAAGTGCAAGGAAAGGGGATTATGAGATCATAATTTTCTCTCCAATTGAGAATCGCAAGCATAAAGATAGAAATGACTAGGAAAAATTTAGAATACTTACCAAGAAAATAAGGGCACTAAGTAAAATGATCACTTGGTGGCAAAATGACTTTCCATTTCAGGCAACACAGAATGCTCTCAGTTATACAATAGATAAGACAGCAAGATAACCAGCCCTCCTGAAAACAATTTCATTCTGCTTCTCTATTCTCAAGATGTGATTTGTGACAGGGAATGCTCTGAGTGGCCTTGCAGGTGTCACTCGCCTGGCGTCGGGAGCACTTTTTTGCCAGCAAGTGGGGAATAATTCTATTTCTTTATTCGGCTGCAAATATAAGTGATACATTTCTAAATGTATTAGCAAAAGTGTTGTAAAAGCTGATGAGGTGAATTAGTGAGATGGTCTGATGTGCACTTGCCTTTTAAACCTTTCCAGAAATCCTGCTTGACTTCTCCAAGTTGAGCATCTCCCAACAAAAAGATTATTTGATGATGTAGGAAGAAGAGATTCTCCCTCAGCTCTTATGAATTCGGGAAAACCTAAGTAGAATTAACTTTTCCATGGAAGAAATAGATAAAAAGATCTTAAGGGAATGCTATTTGATCCCAAAATTGTATTCTAGGGAGGACAGGTTCTGTTAAAGAAATGAGAGAGAAGCTCATGTGTGCAGTCAGCACCTTGGTGGGCATCAGATACCTACCTAAAGCTTGTCTTGGGGGGAAGTTTGGGAGTTGGAGCTCAAGATAGCTGATGTTTTCTGAATAACAGAATGAGAAGAGTTTGGCAGTCCTGAGAGCAGTCCCGGAGAGGTAGCAGGAGCAAAGGAGCCAGCAAGATGGAGGAAGGCCAAGATATGATATGAAGTGACCTGACAGTGAGACACACCTCTGTGACGGGGTGGCCAGGAACGCCGTGAAGGAAGGAGCCCTTAAGATATCTTCTGAGCTGTGTGGTATGGCAAGGGATTCCCCTCTTTTGATGCCACAGTCCTCTATAGAGATTCTGCTCCATGAAGCAACACTTTGCAGCCAGCAAGATCAAGAAGGGGCATGCCACACTGCAACAGAGATTAGGGGCCATTACGAGATGCAGAGCAGAAAATAGGGATGTCTCAGAAGTGATCCTGGGAAGGGAAGTCCCCCAGGTTTGCAGAAATCTTGGAAAGGGCACAGAACACTCCAGGGGATGGAGAAAGGGCTCGAGCCATCCTAGCTAGCTTTCCAGTAGCCAAGGAACTCCAACTGATACCCAGGTACAGACATTCAGACTGTTCTCGCAGTTTCACCTTCTAGCTGAATGTCCATTTCATGCCTTAATTCTGGCACTAATTCTCAGGGTAGCTCCCAGCACCACATCTTAGAAAAGAATTAACCTACATGTCTAGATTCATCGGCTACTCACCAGTGGTTAACTACACACTTCAAAACTGTGATTGGCATCCAGACCACTGACTTCACACACAGGGAAGGCCCAATGTACACACACACAATTCGACAAAGGTGTCCTTTGAAGTCACTTGGTTAGAACCAGGAGGACACTTTTCCTAATGTTATAAATCAGGGGTCTCAAACTTTCACGTACATATGAATGGCACAAGAGACTTGTTAAAAATGGACTCCTGTCCTCCACCACCCGGGATGCTGATTCTGGGATGGACTCCAACAAGCAGCATGTTTATTAAACACCCAGGTAACTCTGAGGCAACCACATTTTGGAAAATAGTGGTATTTGTAGTGATGAGATCTTGATACCCCACAAAAGCTCATTTCACCCAGAATGTAACTGAAATGGTAGTAATGACCACTTCCAACCTTGAATACTCTCTGTATTCTCAGATCTTTAGTCTAAAAGCCCAGCATCCCCGAGCACCGAGAGCCCTGGTATGACTGAGCTAGGAAGAGGCCCCAGGAGGAGAGGCTGAGTTAGTGGAGAAAGACGGCAGCAATTGTCATATGTAGGGGTAGCCCATAATTCCAGTTTTGTTTCCTGTACTTGTCACCCCATATAGAATTCTAATTAAGAACCGTGTGGCTTAAACGAATTAAGATTGCTTCCCAACTTACTTCACTTACAGCCAAGCAGTAAAATTGAGACCATCTAGCTCCATTAATTTCTGCATAAAGATAATGTTTCCAGGAGAGCACAGCTGATCTTGGGATTCTTTTTCCATGGAAATTAATTGAAAGTAATATTCAATTACAATACTCAAGACTCCAAAGAAAGACTGAAGTGAATGCTATTTTGTGAATAAATACCAAGAAAAACATACCAAAAGGCTTAAGGTGGAGAGGCTCTCTGTAGCATAGTGTCCAAAGTGATAAAGAAAAAATATATAAAGGTCGAGAATTGTTGTAAGTGGCGGAAAGATTTCAGAGATCTTTTTCACAATGGCCTGCCAGAATCTGAGTCTAGCAAAGGTTACTAAAAAACACCAGACATAAGCAGGGCAATTTTTAACTTAAAAAAAAAAAAAATCCATCAAGCTTATACCAGAGTAACTTCTGGACCTTGAATGACACAACATGACAATTTTATTGGCTGACCTTTCAAAAGAGAAGAGATCTAATTAGACACTCTGATGTGCAGGTTCTGAATTATGATGAGCAAGCAGGGGTCTCTTATCCCCCCACCATGGCAGCTAAACATCGGGGAATAATATTGCTAATTAGAATGCAGCATTCCAACCCGAAGGCAGAGCGCCCATTTAATTCCTGTCTGCTGAGCCTCTTGTTTCTGCTGCCTCTTCCCACCACTCTGGCTCCTAGTTCCACCACAGAGATCCCCATTATTACAATTTTCCATGTATTTCTGTAACAGATGCGATGTGTTTACTTGGGTGCCTGGAGACTGAATCTCTTCAGGTGGGTAATCATTAGAATGAGGAAAGTCAAGAAATCACTGTAATCCCCACCTCATCTCCTGCACACAATAAATTCCATGTGGACTAAAGATTTAAAGCTAAAAAGTAAATCCACAAAAGACTAGGAGAGCAAATAAGCATGTTTGCCACAGAGTTTATAAGTAGTAAAAACCTGGCAAAAAATGTAAACCTGGATTGCTCATCAGTAGGGAACATGCAAATATAAACTGTAGTTTATTCATTCGGTGGCATAGTATGTGACTAAAAACAGCTCTTTAAAAGGAGGAGGCAGAATTCTATATACAGCGCAGAAAGATGTTTATGACATTGATAAGCAAAGAGGAAAATAGGAGGAGGAAAGTACGCAGTCAATAACAGCAACAACAAAAAGGTGTGTGTGCATACTCACATAAAATAAATCCAGGGGAAATACACAAACGCTTCATATTTGTTCCATCTGGGGGTGATGGTCGTTTTGTGGCATTTTGTGGTATGCTTTCTGCCTTTCAGTATACTTTGAGTTTTCGCTACAACAAAAAAGTACCATGGGGTCACATCATTAAAAACATCGAAATTGTTCAATTCCATCCTGCCCAGAGAGAAAAGGGGAAAGACTACTGAAATGGTGTGAGCATGGTTAAATGCACAGAGCAACACAGTTGGGAGCAAGGCTGCAGTGAGGCTGCCTGAGTTCAAATCCCAACTCTGCCACTCTCTAATCATGCAAGTCATTTGAACCTCAGTTTTACTCTCTATAAGATGAGTGTAATAATAACAAGAACTTTTCTGGTTTTATTGTAAGGAGGAAATGAGTTAATATATTTAAAGTGCTTAAAGATGTCTGATAAATTTCAATACCATTCTGATTCCGCATAGGGAATGAATGTCCTCCTTCTTTTCCCCCTGTTTGGCTTCCATCTCTGATTTCTCATCGTGTGAACATATTGCTGGACTCCATAGAATTATAGAACTTAAAGTGCTATACTTCTGATACTACATGGCCCCTAACCACAACTACTTTTAGTAGTCAGTCAAAGAAATAATGGTTTGTTTCAATGCTGATAGGAAAACCAACTATGTTAGATTTATTGAAAGAGAGTGTGTCAGTCTTTGTTGAAAGGTAAACATAGGCCGAACGCAGTGGCTCAGCCTGTAATCCCAGCACTTTGGGAGGCCGAGGCGAAAGGATTGCCTGAGCCCGGGGGTTTGAGACCAGCCTAGGCAACTTGGTGAGATCTCGTCTCTACAATAAAAAAAAAAACATAAAAACTAGCTGGACATCGTGGCATGTGTCTGTTGTTTCAGCTACTTGGAAGGCTGAGGCAGAAAGACTGCCTAAGCCCAGCAGGTCAAGGCAGCAGTGGCCATGAGCATGCCACTGCACTCCAGCCTGAGTGACAAGAGTGAGACTCCAACTCAAAAAAAAAAAAAAAAAAAGAAAGGTAAATATGGCCATGTATACAGAGTCTATGAGCAATTTAAGGAATTTCAAGAGTAATTTTGTCTATTTTCATTTTTTTCTTTAAATATTGACTGTAGAATTTAGCCACAACATAGGACACAATTTCTACTTAAAATCAAAAAAACAATAAACTCCCCACATTTGCTATATTATAGACACAGTCATTATAAAGACTACCAGACCTTTCATGTTACCTAAACTGACCTCTTTTCTACATCTTTGTGTGTGTGTATGTTGTGGTCTCACTCTGTTGTCCAAGTTGGAGTATAGAGACAACATCACAGCTCACTACAGCCTCAACCTCCAGAGCTTAGACAATCCTTCCGGTTCAGTCTCTCCAGTAGCTGGGACTCAAATGCATGACACCATACCCAGCTAATTTTTTTTTTTAGAGAGACAAGGTCTCACTGTGTTGTCCAGGCTGGTCTTGAACACCTGGGCTCAAGCAATCCTCCTACCTCAGCAACCCAAAATTCTTTTCAGGTGTGATTACAGGCGTGAGATGCTGCACCCTAAAACATACATCTTAAACCAGTGCTCAGGAAAGGCTCTGAAGTGACAAAGGTTCTGTTTGAGGTAGGTGGCCTGGGAAGATATCTCTGAAGAAAGGTCTTTTGGTTAGAAACCTAAGGGCAGAGAGGAAGAGAAATGTCTGGAGAAAGGAAAACAACCTCTTTCCTGACCAATAAATTTTGTTTCTGAACCACTTCTTCCTCCTCATGCCTGGCTCATAAAGGCCCTTATCTTCTGTCTTTCTCTCAAGTTTCTGATCAGGCTCTTCATGTCTCTTGGGCTTTCCTAGGCTGCCTCCTCACCTCTGACTACAGCCTCAGAGATATTTTAGGTGCTGAATTGTCCAAGGACTTCCTGGCCTTCCTGCAAATTATCTCACAGACACTTTAAATGTATTCTGTCTAAAATCAAATGCGGCCAGGCACGGTGGCTCATGCCTGTAATCCCAGCACTTTGGAGGTCATGGTGGGAAGATTGCTTGAGCCCAGGAATTTGAGACCAGCCTAGGTAACATAGACCTCATCTCTACAAACAATCGAAAAATTAGCTAGGTATAGTGGTACATGCCTATAGTCCCAGCTGCTTGAGAGGCTGAGGTGGAAGGATCGCTTGAACCCAGGAGATCGAGGTTTCAGTGTGCATGATCATGCCCCTACATTCCAGCCCGGGTAACAGATTGAGACGAAAGAAAGAAAGAAAGAAAGAAAGAAAGAAAGAAAGAAAGAAAGAAAGGAAGGAAGGAAGTAAGGAAGGAAGGAAGGAAGGAAGGAAGGAAGGAAGAAGGAAGGAAGGAAGGAAAAGAAAATCAAATGCATTGCTATCTTCTCACCTCACCTACCTATTTTATTATAGAAAATCCAGAAAACATTCAGTGCTTTCCATGTGGACCATGACCTCCCTCAGGCCCCCCCCCAACTGACTCATGCTCTGCAGTATTGCCAAGGAACTCTCTTCATGGCATGCCCATGCCTGATAGTTTCAACAGTTTCCCATTGTCAACAACATAAAGTCCACATATCTGGAGCTCCAACCCATTGTCCCAGCTTCACTTCCAGTTGTGCCCCTATAGTCCAGCCCTGCCCCACCTCAGTCTCCAAACACCAAAGCACAAATCTACTGACTTCTGTGACCACAAGAACCTTCACTTCCAGAGCAGCCAGGCCCTGATAACCACACCCTGAGTATTCTTAAATATTCTAATTACACAAGAGAAGCATGTTTATTATAGAAAATCCAGGAGATAAAGACAAGCCCAATGAATAAAATTGAAATCACTGCATATAATCCCACCACCTACCACCACTCATGTGCAAATATTTAATTGAATACTATGCACAAAGAATAAGTTAAAAGCCATATTGGGAGAAAGTCAAAACTCTTTAAGATGTTTGAATGAAAGAGAGAGAAAGAGAATCTTTTCATATGCTCTTCCCTCTGCCCAGAATGCTCTTTACCACTTTATCTGGTGGAAAACTTTTCTTATCCTTAAGACCAACTCGAGCCTGAGCCTGCGGGTTCGAGACCCACCTGGGCAGCAAGACCTCATCTCTACAATAAACCAAAAAATCAGCCAGGCGTGGTAGCACACGCCTGTACTTCCAGCTACTTGGAAGGCTGAAGTGGAAGGATCGCCAGAGCCCAGCAGGTCAAGGCTGCAGCGGCCAGGAGTGGCCACTGCACTCCAGTCTGGGTGACAGAGTGAGACTCCAACTCAAAAAAAAAAAAAAGACCAACTCGAGTCTCTCCTCCTTGACAAGCCTTTTGGCTTCCCCCAGATTGAGCTCATTACTGTGGTCTTATCACTCTGCACTTTGGGCATCTATCCATGATAGTCCCCATCACACACCAAGAGTGTTGAGTATTGGTAGACCTGCTTCTCCCTGGTCCTCAGGCCTTTGAGGCTGGGAGCTATGGTGACCCATCTCTAGCACCTGACACACAACAGGCTCTTAATGAGTGAGTCCTGCCCCATAGGACTTCTCTTTTGTGTGTGTATGTGTGCGTGCGTGTGTGTGTGTGTGTGTGTGTGTGTGTGTGTGTGTGTGTGTATAGACACAAACGATTTAATTTATTTTTACTGACTGTAACCAAAGTCAGCAAAAGAGATGACAACACTTCAGGTGCCCTAGAAGTCCTCCTGAATTAAACAATGACATACCAATGGCTGGGCACAGGATTGGAATCACATCTCACAATCTCTGTCATCTCAGGACAAGAGAGTGCCTCTGCGGGAAGCTTTCTTGGCTATCAAATTTTCTTATCCTCAAGTCAGGACAGACAGATTTTCACCAAGAGCATCTATTGAGAAGCTCTTTTACTCTCACAGACTGTCAGTGGAAAGAGGACCACAGTATCATTTAGTCTAGGTTAACTGAGTCCAGGATGTCGCCAAAAACCTCCCCAGAAAGGATCAGAGAGCAATTTGCTGAAGGGTGCTCACTGCTCATTTCACTGCCCACTGCTTCCTCACCTTAGTTGAAGGGTCTGGAGACCATCCAATCTCTGAGCAGATTAGAGCCCATCATGAAATGAGTCCCTGCCGACAGGTGTCCATGAAGACCTGTTCTCTGACAGCACATGCATTCTCTGTGTAGAGCTATGTTTACATCAGCACCGGAGTCTCTTGAGTCAAAAAAATCCCAATGGGCTGCAGTAGCTGCAACTCCATTGTGACAGAAGCTTTGTGTATTTTCCAAACACTTCTTTTTATCTTAAAGTATTTTCCCAGGTCATGCTTGAAATGTAATAACATATATAACTCATTTTAATGGGACATGTTATAAAATAAGCAAGTTCTCTTAGATACCAAAGCAAATTAGAAGAGTCATTTGGTGCAGTGTGTACTCCCATGGTGCCTGCTAAAATTATTTAGCCTGCCTTTCTTACTAACACTCTGCCAGTTCAAAACATTAGAAATAATCAATTATCTAATCCTTGCAACACTCTCAGGGTCCAGCAAATGGTCTCATTTAGTTTAGAGATCTATTTTTTAAAGACAGAGATAAAGAACAGCTATCCTATACAGCAACTGAACTACCAAATAATTCAACAGCAGCCAGCAGCCAACACTTGGGTCAGGGCACCAGCAAAGCACTCTCTGCTCCCAGGGACCCCGGCTGCCCCCACTCCCTATTGGGAGTGGATAAAATATCACCAGGCAACAATATACTGCCTTCAAGAGACCCATCTCACTAGAAAGGACATACACAGACTCAAAGTAAGAGGATGGGAAACAAATTTTCAGGCGAATGGAACACAAAAGAAAGGAGGAGTCGCGATCCTAATTTCAGACAAAATACCATTTAAGCTATCAAAAATTAACA
>NW_007233031.1:0-22446 GCF_000164805.1 Carlito syrichta
CACATACAAGGAACAGGATGATGAGGTACTTTCCTCTTTAGGGGAAGGTGCTTGGGGAACTGGATTTGGATTTCTATCTATTTCTGCTACCACTTTATTTTCTTCTTTTTTCCCCCCAAGTGCTTAAGTTCCAGTCGTAATATTTTCACAAAGGCAAATATAAAATAATTGCAAAGATTCTAAATGAAATCAAGCAGGTGTCGAAAAGTAAGATTTTCCTTTCATGGGTTATAAAATGGAGAAGTATCGACACCGACTTTCCTGGATGCAGGCTCTGAGCAGCCTGTGAAAATGACAAGTGGTGCCCCCATGGCCTGTGCTGCCATTGTTCCTTGGATGCTTTTCCAGGAACTTGAAATGTCCAGTGAAGAGGAGGCCAGGGTTGCCCTCTCTCTCTCTCTGAAATCCTCATTTGCAGCCCAGCAAAGTGAGATGGTTTCCTGTCAGTATTCTAGCATGTGTTAACCCCATCTCATCTCCCTCCTCACAGTCATCCACTCTCCAAAACAGAGCAGCCAAATCCTCATCCCTACCATTGCTCTAACTTGCCTCTGCTGCACCATGGTCACCAACTACCTCCCAATGATCAAAATTAGTAACCTTCCCTTCATTCCCATCTCTCAGCACTTGACCCCTCATCAAGATCTTGTCATAAAACTATTCACCTCACCTTGGAATTTTTGACTGTTTTTATGCATTCCACTGTTACTCCAATCCTACCTTCTCAGTCATTATATACCTCTTTCTCCATAAACACCGTCAATGGTTCGTGTTTCCGAGATCTTAGCCTTTGTTTTGTCTGCTTATTCCACATACATTTCGTGTGTCAACTGTCACTGAAAATAACCTCCAAAGATACTTCTCCAGATTTCTCAGCTCTCCCAGCTTCAGCCCTCTACTTCCAAGAGCATGCTGCACATATCCATCTAGATATCTCACCAAATAACTCAGTATCTTTGTGTCCCAACAAGAGAAGATCTGGGCAAGATTTATCCTTCCTCCACCAAGCACCTCTCGCAACTATACAAAAAAAAAAAAACCAAACACAATCATATGTTTGCATTGCCAATGCAACACTTTCTTCTACCACAGAGTGAATAATAAGCTCCACACGTACATACATTCAGAAGATGCCACAGATGCCAACCTTGTTCCTCCTCATTTCCCCCACGTCTTATAGGGAATCACATAAGCAACCTGAGCCACCTCTTATTTAGGAATTATTTCATCTATCTTAATGTTAGTTGAATACCTGTAACAATAATCGACTTCATTTTTCTTCTAAGGAAATATATCTTTACCTCCACAACACTTGCTCCATAATGATGTGTTGGACTGAATGGGCCTCCAGACCACAACTTCCTCATGCCCACATCTGCCCTCAATGTTTATCTTAAGCTCAACCACTAAGAGCTTCCTAAAGTTATGCTTCCTAAAGCTGCGGTTCTCAATATGCACTCCACATACTTACGCACGCCACAAGAAGCCCCATTTTATAATTTCTATAAACAAATAAATATTAGAAACAATGCATATCTCTTCTTAGAGATTTATTTCAAACACTCCTTCAATACGAGGTCTGAGAAACCGTGCAATTCTGAAAAACAAAACAAACCAGACAACAACAAAAAACCTATCCTGCTTTGTTTATGTACATATTCTTATGCCAAATATTCTTGCCTACAGATTCCTTTTCTCAAGTCATATTTATGCATCAAGCTGACTGTTTCAGTATTTAAGCATTCTGAAACAAGTTATGATACAAATTTCCCTTGTTAAAAAGTGGTAATGGTTTCAGTAAAATAGATGTTCATCTCTTTCTCTGAGAGTACATAAGGAGTCCAAAGGTGGAGTGGTGGTTTCAGGGCATGAGGGACCAGGTTCCTTCTAAATTGTTACTCTGAAGTCCTCAAAAGGGAACTGATTTTTAGTTTACATGATGTTCACTCACATTTCATTAGCCATGTCATGATCACATGAGCACAACTAGTTACAGTAAAAGGCTGGGAAATGTAGTCTTTAGGGACTCAGTCATGTGTTCAGCAAAAACCTCTATTGCTATAAAAGATGAAAATAATAGAAGGTGAAGAACTAGCAGTCTGTCCTATAATAGCTACAGAAGACATTTGGCAACATGAAGGCCCAACATTCTGTTGAATGTGCATAAGATTATGGAGGACGCATATTAGAAGGAAGTGTCTTACCAGCATTTCAAACATTTTCAAAAGTTCATACTAAAAACAATGCTTTGTTATAATTTCTATATTATTGTATCTTTCAGATTTAATGCCAATTCCAAATATTCTTATAAGATTCCTTTATCAAAGCATTTCTAAATAAGTTTGTATGTATGTATGTATGTAGGTATGTATTTAGAGTCGTGGTCTCACTCTGTCACCTAGGATGGAAGAATGCAGTGGCACGATCACAGCTCACCACAGCCTCCACCTCCTGGGGCTCAGGCAATCCTTCTGCTTCAGCCTCCCACCTGGCTAATGTTTTGATATTTTGTTTGCTTGCTTGTTTTTGTAGTGATGAAGTCTTACCATGTTGCCAGGCTGATCTTGAACTCTTGGGCTTAAGCAATTCTCCTACCTCAACCACCAAAAGTGCTGGGATTACAGATGTGAGCTACCATCCCTAGCCACATTTTTAAATAAGTATTTTCAAAGATTTACATTAAACTATTTCTCTGAACTCGTTGTTCACTGCAGTCATTCTTCAATGAAAAAAATGCAATCAAAATAAATTTTGTCTAATATATGTGTTTGAAAGAGGGATAGTAAATGGCATTAAATAATTTAATTCATTTCCTAATCCTTAAATTCAAGTCTGTTACTCACTAGCTGTGTAACATTGGGCAGGTCAGTTAATCTTTCCAATTCTCAATTTCCGAGTCTCATTGTCTCTGTAAACTGAAAATAATGCACACTGCAGTACTGTTTGGTAGTTTAAATGGAACAAGACATATAAATGTCAGCATGCAGTAGGTAGTCAATCATTATGAGTGCCTACTTTTGCCTGTAAAAAGTAGATATTACAACTAGATGCTCTTTAATATTCCATGTTTCCATGTTTTAAAAAACGGTGAAAGAATGTGGATGCTACAGAAGCAGTACTAGCGTTGAAATTTTAGGAAACACTGAAGTAAAATGGTGTGTTTTCTTTCCAAAGAGAGAGCAGTTTTCTGGCATATGCTGATATCCTTGGTATCATCCCAAAGTCTAAGAAATAGATCTTATATGCACAAAAGTATATTGCAGTGAGCATACCCAGAGAGTCTCCATCTCTCAACTCTTTCACCAAAAACAGTTATAAAACTTCATAAATTATAAAACTTCATGAGGGGCAGTCTTTTTCTGAAGTTTGCCCCTCATGAAAAACTCTATAAAGTAAATCCTTAATAAAATGTGTTGACTTTGTGAATCATGGAAGCCTGCTGGATAAATAAGGCAAAACATAATAATAAATGTGGCAAAGTCCTAATGAAAAGAAATTATTAGTAAAATATGTGTTGACTAAAGCTTACTCTTTGCATATTATGAACAATACAGGAATAATCAGTGCAGTGATATCTCACTACAATTTCTTCACTTTTAAAAATGAAATTGGGCTAGATGTTCTGTTAAGACAATTTTGTGTTCTAAAATGTTAAGAAATTAAATTTTAATATTAATTTTAGTATGAAATTTTTTTAGATTAGATTCAACTCAATGTTTTGAGTACAAGTACAGAAACCCATTTGAGTTTGTGGGTCAGCTGTAAAATAATAGAAACATAAGACTGTTTGATATTCAGTGGGAATATCAAGCATAAAAGCTTATTTGTGATTTGAATGCAAATAATCATACTTTAAAAAATGTAAATGACACTTCTTATTAATTGATGAGTAAATAAATCCCTAAATAGTTAATATAATCCTTGGTTCTTACTGCAATCAAAGTTGAAGTCTTAGTTCTCTCTCCTCTCATTCTCTCTTCTTCATTTCTCTTTATCCCTCTCCCTTCTGCTTGCTCTCCCTCACCAGTTTGTTTGAGTTGTATATAGTACATATCTTTTTTAAAAGGAGAGGAAGGAGAGACAACAAAGGTTTTTAAAAAATAAAGAAAAAAATGAATAAATCTTGAACATCTATAATTGAACATGTTTATTCATTTAGAAGTTACAGTTACAAGAACCCATCCACTTATACCTTCCTAATGTCAAAGAAAAAATTTTATGGAGCAAAGGATAATATTTATGATTCCATAATAATCCCTCTGGTGATTAGATTAATGTTCTTGGTACTTAAATTAATACTATTCCTTTGGTCACATATGCTGCTTCAAGGTGAATTTCATGACTTTATTAAGAAGAATTTCTGGAATGTGTGTATGTTATAGAACATATTTTTCTGGTAACTGTTTCTCTGGAGATAATTTTAAAAAATTAACTGTCTTGTAATAGTTTACATGCATGGATATTAGGAATTAAGATGAACTAACAGTGAGATAAATGCTAGTTGGGACTTATATCAACAACCTGGAAGGTTATACTCAGAATTAATATCACACAATTTTTGCCCTGAATTCTTCCCTATTTTGGTATTAAACTGTACTGGATGCACACAGCATCCCAGTATTCCTAACGATTTTCCCTCACAAACTCTCCACTCTTTTAGATCTGTGTTTAGTCAGTGAATGGATAAGTCAAATCTGACTGGCCAAAACAATTCTTTGATGCCTTTTACATTTTTTGATAGCTCTTAATTCGTACCCAGCACTCTTCTAAATATCTAAACACTAACAACCTCCAGTGAAATAGGTACTATTAATATTCCCATTTTACAAATGACAAATAGCAGCACAGAGACGGTAAGTAATTTGCCCAGGGTGACAACAACTTGTAACAAGGCATGAAGGTAAGGCAGATACTTCAAGGCAAAGGGGGACTGAGTTGCAGGGTTATAGCACAAGGTAGAGGGTTGGTAATAAGGAGCAAGGAGGGGGCATTCCTCAATGAAAAGAGTTCAAAGCAGCATCTGAAGGAAGAAAAGTTAACTCTATGTCTTTGAACCGATGGTTTGGGATTCCTGAAACACCCTCTGACTGAAAGCAAAATAGATCTGATTGTTAAGACAGGCTCCAACCTTATAGATGGAGTTAAATAATCTCAAACGTAGATGTTTCCAGTTTACAGGACCGGGGTGACTAAGTAATCATTGCATATTCTCACCTGATGTGTCCACACCCTCTCTCTTGCACACATTATGGACATTTACTCCTCAATGTCACCTTTCCACACCCACAACATCTCCCCAACCCCTCCAATCTGCTTCCCTCTGGGAAGAAACCCAAAGCTTGCCCATCAGTTAAGAACCGACTGAGTACCATCTCTTCCACTGTCTCCCCGGGCCCACTTTCCTCTTAAACACTTAAATAGCTACAGACGTTGTCATCTGTTATATTGCCCTCAGCCACATAGCTCATTGAAATGTTTTTGTTTCTCTGCATGAGTATCTCACCTGGGAACTCTCAGAGGCCAATGATCATGTAGTATTACTTCTGTCTATCCCTCGTAGTGTTCATCACGGTGTTTCACGTATGCAAATTACCTGATGGATATTTGTTAAACGAATGCATGGATGAATGTCATAATTTATGTGTTATGCTACTTTACCAATCAATCCACTATTTTTGATACACAAAAAGTGTTCGATACATCTTTACTGATTAATTACTTCACGACTGAATCAGAAAACACTTGCAGTGTTATGACAAAAAATTCTAATCTAGTACTTGCTATTTAAAACAAATAATATTTAATAATATATGTCTAAGGCGCTTTGTATAATCCTCTAGAAGCCATGCTATGGACCAATCCCTGGGACTCATTTCTAAAGAAAGTAAATATTTTCTTTCTTCTCTCAAGCCTAGTGAGAACACATCACATCCCTATCTTTGACACATAGTTGACAATAGTTGTGAAATTTGAGTTTTAATAATGATAGCAATTAGGAAGAAGACTAGTAACACAAGGTTACAGTCCCTGGCATAAATGTGTTTTGGATTTGCTTTGACCTTGCTGTAATTGTTGTGTATGTACACAGCATATTTGCATGTACTATATCAGACTTTATACTAAATTAAATAGAACTGGAGCTCAGATATCAGACTCACCTTAGTTTATGACAGTATTTGCATATAATCACTAGTAATATACCTGTTTTCAAAACCTGCTTAAAAAGGGTATACAATTTTGATATACAATTTTGGGGGTAGTTTTGAAAACATCTCTATTAATCTCATGCCTTTTATTTCTTCTGCTCCCCAAAATGTTTTCTATTTGTGTTTTATTTAAATTTCACAGCAGAACAATGAGACATATCACACAGCAATTTATATCTCCACAATGGGAAAATACTTGGTTGGTCAAATTTCTAATGCCGAATGTCTAATTTTTAAAATGTTCTTTCCTTTCATATAAATGACCTAAGAAGACCTAATAAAATATATCAATTGGAATTTTTCAAGTGAAAGATTTTCAAAATTATTGTTACTATGCATAAAATATTACTTCATTTACTTTCCTACTAAACCTCCATTACAGACGTATTTTTAGGAGGATAATTCTTTGGCCATTGGAGTCTACTTTTTTAACTTTATCTTCTCACTCCTTAAGCACAGTAGAAACTCTCTGTCTGGTTATTACAAGCAGCAGACGCAGTGCCTAGTACATAGTAGGCACTCAATAGTTATTTGATCAATAAATAACTTAGACTCTTTTGAAGCTATACAAATGAACTAAAATCTTTTGCGGATGGATGATAAAAAGCATTTGCATCAGAGAATAAAGTAGTCTTTGAAGTTGAATCTGTCTAGGAGTCTAAAATTTCAAAGGCTCTTCTTCATTACCCTGACAGTTTATTTTATATAAATACCACTTTGAAACAATGATTTTATTTTATCTAGCTTTGTTATTGTCCCCAATTATGATCAGAAAAAACTAATGAAGGGGTTGTGTTTACGTAGTACAGCAAACTGAAGCCCATCACAAACTCGAGAAAACAACCTGCCACAATTGAGTAGACATCTTTTCCTTATCCTCACATACCCTCTCATTCTGGATAATTAACACTGGCTCAAAGTTCCCACTTCACATTGATTTCAAATGCAGACTAAGAGATTGACTCCTTTTTTTTTTTACTATTTCATAATAATATTCAGAGAATTAAAACAAGTCCCTTGCACTCCTCAAAAGAAAAATATTATTCTTATAAATTTTGAAGTCATTCTGTGACACAAAAATATGCAGTTGTTTATTATTTATGGAGTTAAATCCATTCCTTATATTTCATATATCTGTACAGACGGTGTCGTTCGTTTTCTTACATCCTTCAAAATTTTTCTCTATACTCTAAATTTGTCAGATTCTTTCTTTCCAGTTGCAGTACCAATAAGTGCCAAGGTCAGCCAATGGAAACCTGAGTGCCATTGGATGTCATTAAACTGATGGATTGCCCTTTGCCTTGTGAAACCTTCAACATCAGAGCAGCAGAGATTCAGTCAGAAAACCCTCAACACTTAGTATTAACGTTACTAATTATAATTTGTTCATCACTGCTTGAGTGTGGTCTCCTGTAAGCCCTGTAAAGAATTTTAAAAATGATGAGGGTGTTAATACCACTGTGGGTCTGTTTGCCATCACTACATTTCCAGATCTCATCATACACATCCATACATTTATATACTCATTTTTGCCTAGCATTTCCTATATGCCTAATTTTATTTATTTATTTGTTTATTTGGATGGAGGGGTCAGAGTCTTACTCTGTCTCCCAGGCAGGTGTACAATGACACGCTCACAGATGTTGCAGCCTCGATCTGCTGGGCTCAGGCAATTCTTCCACCTCAGCCTTTCACGTAGCCAGAACTACAGGCATGTGTCATCATGCCCAGCTAATTTTTTTTTTTTTGTAGAAATGAGGTTTTGCCAAGTTGCCCAGGCTGGACTTGAACCTCTGCAATCAGGCATTCCTCTCACCTTGGCCTCCCAAAATTCTGAGTTTACAGGCATGAGCCACTGCACCCAGGCTTATTTTATTGTTTTTGTTTTGTTTTTTGAGATGGGACTTCCCTCTGCCACCCAGGCTGGAATGGTGTAATCATGGCTCACTGAAGTATTGATTTCCTGGGCTCCCATCTCAGACTCCAAAGTAGCTAGGATTATGGGCCATGTACAAAGGCCTAGCTAATTTTTTTAAATTTTTTGTGGAGATGGGGTCTCACTGTGTTGCCCAAGCTGATCTTGAACTCCTGACCTCAAGTGAGCCTCCTGCCTTAGCCTCTCAAAGTACTAGGATTACAGACATAAGCCACTGCACCTGGTCTACCACACACTTAATTTTAATGATGTGATGATCTGGTCAATGGTTTTCTAATCTATCGGAAAACCCACTGAAAAACACTATTGGTAAAGAGCTAACATTAAGTATTTCAGGCTTTGTGGACCAAAAGCTCTTTAACATAACTACTCAAGTTGGACATTATAACACAAAAATGGTCATAGATACTATGTATAAGAGTGAGCACGGACCAGGTTCGGTGGCTCAGCCTGTAATCCCGCGCTTTGGGAGGCTGAGGTGTGTGGACTGCCTGAGACTGCAGGTTTGAGACCCACCTGGGCAACTTGACGAGACCTCATTTCTATAATAAATCAAAAAATTAGCCTGGCATGGTAGCACATGCCTGTAGTTCCAGCTACTTGGAAGGCTGAGGTGGAAGGATCGCCGGAGTCCAGCAGGTCAAGGCTGCGGTGGCAGGGAGCGGCCACTGCACTCCAGTCTGGGCGACAAAGTGAGACTCCAACTCAAAAAAAAAAAAAAAGAGTGAGCACACCATGCATCAATAAAACTTTATTTCAGCATCCATATACTTAAATTCACATAATTGTTCACATACCACAGAATATTAAAAAAGGAATTTTGATTCTTTTTTCAGCCTTAGCTTGTGGACTATAAACTGGTAGTGGGTAGATTTGCCTTGTAGATTATAGTTCATTGACCACTGCATTAGATTTAAGACCTATAAGAATAGATTCTGTATCATCTTTCATCTGCCAACATAGGTTCAGGGCTCACACAATGTTCTACATAGTGTAGGTGTTTGACACATGTTTAGGGAATGAATCACTATTAAGTAATTTATGGTTCTCTTAATACCATGGTTACCATACTTATGTGTGAGTGAGTTTCTTGGTACGTTTTTAAAAAATCTCTCTCTTCCTCCAAGACTCCAGTGAAGTCAAAACATATTAACCTTTAAGGGATAAATTATATTTCTAATAAGCTCAGGTATTTATAAAGTGACTTAATTGCCAAAGGAAAGTCAGGATGGATTTAGAGTCTCAGTTATCTATCACAGAAGCAAAGAACTGAGTGTCACATGTTCTCACTCATAAGTGGACCCGGAACAATGATCATAATACCACAAGAAAAGGGATTGGTGGTAGCAGGAAACTGACAGGGGCAGGGGGGGACACACTTCATCAAAAAGGTAACTGATCTCAAACCAGGTGAAGTGGGGACCAAAGTGAGGTCCAAACTTTACCTGAACAATGACCATTTGTAAGCCTAACCTTGAATTGTACTCCACATCTTTAAAATTAAAAAAAGTCCAATGGTGACTGAATACTTAAGTACCCCCGAAATTCATAACCTGACATTCTAACACCCACGGTGATGCTTACAGGAAGTGACACCTTTGTGAGGTTATTAGGTCATAGGGATGGAGCCCTCATAAATGGGATCAGTGTCCTTATAAAGGAGACCCCAGAGAGCTATGTTACCCCTTCCACTGTGTGAGAACTCAGAGAGAAGACACTATCTACAAATCAGAAAGTAAGCCTTCACCAGACACCCAGTCTCCCGGTGCCTTGATCTTGGACTTCCCAGTCTCCAGAACTGAGCAATAAATTTCCGTTGTTTATAAGCTACCCACTTTATGGCACTTTTTATAGCACCCTGAGTAGACTAAGATAAACAGGAATGAGGCTCACCACACTTTATTAAAATTGTCACTGCTGCAATCTTCCCAGCACACCCTCTGAATGCAATAGTCAACAACCACTAAGGCTGAGATGAACATATCTTTGGCTCTCTGAACCTAATCTACTTTGCTGTGGTGACAACTACCAATTTCTCTATTACATTCTAGTGCAATGTCTGAGCTGAGGCCCCAGAGTAGCACTATGCCCCTCCACATATGCAAGACTTAGCTATGGTCTTCCACCTGAGCCAGGGCCAAAGCCACTGTTACCTTTGCCAGAATAGTTTTATTGCCTTGTCTCTCCAAAATTCTTCCTTTAAGTCACATAGTCATTTTTACCCTTCGCAGTTGTCACCAGCCCTTGCCACAGCTGCTGTGTCCTCAAAATGGCATATCAGTAGTAGAGAATAATCCTGATTTCGTGAAACTTGCACTATGGACCTATGAAAATGTATATAGTTTGTAATTCTACTTTAGAGTTTAAAGTTAGAGTTAAGGGTTTAGAGTTAGAGTTCAGAGTTTAGAGTCAGTTTAGAGTTTAGATGTTGCAAAAATCTAACATAACAAATTACATAAACAATAGCATTTTGGAAAACAATGTTATTCCTTTTCACTTTGTGTCACTTTCACATAAAAAGAAAAATATTAAAACAGCATTACTGGGCGTGGTGGTGCATGTCTGTAATCCCCCCCCTTTGCAGGCACAAGTGGGAGGAATGCCTGAGCCTGGGAGTTTGAAACCAACCTGGGCAATTTGGCAAGACCTCATCTCTACAATAAATTAAAAAGTTAGCCTGGCGTAGTAACACGTATATGTAGGACCAACTACTTGGAGGGCTGAAAGGATCGCCTGGGCCCAGCAAGTTGAGGCTGTGAAGCATGCAACTGCACTCCAGCCTGCTCAGCAGAGAGAGACTCCATGCAAAAAACAAACAAATAAAAACAAACAAAAAAACCAGAGCCGTAAAATGGAGCAAAATTATTTTATACGTTATAAGCTACATGTTTTCTTGTTCATGACTCTAAAAGCAGTAAAACGATGCTTTGCTAAAAAACACAATTGATACAGATTTTCCAACTTTCAGCTACAAACAGTTGAAATTATTTAAATACCAGATATTTCAAAATAACCTTATAAAGTATCTATAATTCTCCGTGAACCATTATTTACAAGTTTAAATCTTTTGAAAAAGTCTTTATAAATATCACCCTGGACATTTTATTTATTTATTCATTTATTTATTTTTTAGCATTAAGCTAGTTCTTTTAATTTCTAATTCTTTCCTTACTGAATTCCTTCAGGCAAATGACTGCCTATACTTTTTTCTTGTGATGTTTAACATTCTGTGGCTGGTTCTCACTAGAGCTTTCCCTTGTATTATGGAATGCACCCATATTCAAAGTAACTAAATAAGTCAATTAAGTCATTATCTTCCCTTTGAGAACATGTGAACTTAACCTTTAAAATTCAAGAGAAGGGGAAGTACTTAGATCAAAAACAAGAAATGCACAGAGTGCTGGGTGTCCTTTAAAAAAACATTCTCCCCTTCTTCCCTTTTTCTTTCCCTTCCCTTCTTCTTCTTCTCCCCTTTTCCCTCCCCACTTCCTTCCTCTCTCCTCACTCCCTCCGCTTTTCCTCCTTGCTTCTTCCCCCCCTCCCTTTCCTCCCTTCCGCCCCTTCCTCTTTTCCTATCAGCCTGCACTGAAAGCAAAGGGGAGGGGCTGGACACCCTGGGCATTTTATACATGGAGATTGGTCTCTACCTTCAGAGCAGAGATATTGCATTTCAAGGTCTCAGCAGAACAGAAAACGTGTGGAAGTTTGCACAGTGGATGAAGAAGAATCCTAATGGAGCTTATCCCTTTCCTGTGTCAACGATGTGTCCTCTATTGACCAAAGTCAAAAAAGAACTACATAAGTATAAATTAAAATAGATGGATTGATAAATAAAACTACCTAGAACCAGAAAACCATCATCCACCAAGCTGAGAAGCCCCAAATGATATCAAACTATACTGGGGAACCTAAGGGAAGAATTTCAAAGGCTTAATCTGATCTCAAGAATGAGGCTGGCAAAAAGAAAGAAAGGGGAAAAAAAGAGGTCAGAACCCAGCAACTACTGTGCACCTGAAAGGACTCAACAGGTCCCAGGAAGGTGTCTGCACATCTGCCCTGACTCCTCTGATTCTCTGCTTTTGACCATCTTGAACGGGATTGAAGGACTCCAAGCCATCCCCGGCTTGTCCACGTGGGGCCCACTCAGTCTTCTCCACATACAAAAAAATCTTGGAAGCATTTAAAAGATGAGAGAAATTCTTGAGAGTTACTGCAGTGAGTCAGCACAGTAATGCTGACTCCACAGTTATCTGGATTAGAGCCACCGTGTCTGTGACCTGGACTCCCCCTTTGCCCAATTCTGACCGCTGCAGAATGGCCAGCTGACCAGAGCCAGTGCAAATGTGTTCTTCTGGCTTGCATTCAATTATTCAAAATACATCAGCGATCAATACCATACTTGCCTTCCCATTCTTATGTCTTTCATTATCCCTGAAATTTGCTGATAGACTTTTCTAGATGGCTTGACAATATCCCACTGGAGAAAGCCTAAGTTTTCTGGGGTTTTGCTGTCATTGTTAAGAAAAGAGCTGCTTTTTTATGTATTTAGAATAAACTGGCAACAACATTTCCAAGCTCACCCTCTAGAGCAAAATAAATATGGACAATTTCAAAGCATTTTCAAAGCAGGAAATTTTAATGTATTGTTCTTCTTGAGGGTAAATCTTTCAGGATTTCATCTTCCAGAATTTCAAATGTAACTGGAAAATGTGAGATCGGTATCTTAAACGATTTCCACTATTAGGACCAGATAATTATATTTTTAAAAGTCACGTACATAAACATCAACTTGTTCTGGATTCTATGTATTTACTATAGTGTCAGGCACCAAATAATTGCTTTGTAAACATGGATTCTCAGATTTTCTCTGAAGGTTCTGGTAAGCATTTGTAGTTTCCAAATCAAAACTTGGCAAAACATTATATTCCAGACAAAAGAAAACACTGCCCCTACAATAACTGGGGATCAGTTGGATGGGAAACTTCTCCATGGGAATACATACCTATGCATATGTGAATACATCTTTAAGAATATGAAGCCAGTCCGCATCATCAACAACAGAGCAGTAAAGTATTCCACAGTTTGGCATCTCTTTTGAACATGGTGGGCCTTAGTAAGGGTCTTGACTTCTTTTTTAATTGGTACATGTGACATTTGGCAGTCTTATTAGCCCAAGGTCATAGCACTTTGTGCAGAAACACGGATTTAAAGAGCACTTGGTATGTATTCATTAAGCTGAAATGCAGATCACATTCACCCAACTCCAGCCCTTTGCTCAAAGCTTCTCAAGGACCAGTGAGCGAGGGACAGACACAAGATTGTTAACCCCTAGTTTTTCAGGCAGTAGAAAAAGAATCAGCAAATTGTCACTTCCTTCTCTCCAGCACCATTTTCCAATCTCAGGTATCCTTTCCCGCCGCCCCTCACCTCCCAACCAACAGGCTCCGAGTTTCTTCCTCCAAAAAAAAAAGAACAGTGAAAGCAAGACATCGGAAATTCAAAATTGCCACTGAGGGTTCTCTCTTTGCTATGCTGCTCCTGGCATCTTGTCAGTTGGCTTCCAAGTTTCAGCATTCGCTTTGTAAAGTAAATTCATTTTTATAAAACTGGCTGATAGTTACAGGCTCAGCACTTGCAATATTAGAAAATGATAAACCTTCCCTATTGAATTCATTTTTTAATTGTCTTCTCTTAGAAAATAAAGACTCTCGTCCTCCCTGTTTGCTACCGTGGGCACTGCATTTGTCCTGATTGGCATATTAACATAAAGAGGCTATAGGTAAGATATATGCAGGTTACACTTTACATTTCCTGGTTCTCTGCTGAAGATATTGCTTATTTCCAAATGTGCAAATAGTTTACATCTTAATATAATCAAAGACTGAAAAAAATTGCCTCTTGAAAAACATTTGGGAAAAGAGAAAGAAAGAGAGAGAGAGGAAGGAAGGAAGGAAGGAAGGAAGGAAGGAAGGAAGGAAGGAAGGAAGGAAGGAAAAGTCCTCTGAGACAGTATCCATAATGCAGTACTGAATTTCACATGACTTGCACAAACAATGAATCTCATGTTTTACAACATTTTACCAAAGCCTTATTTTTTCTAATAAATCCCCTTTTGTTTTGCATTCTTTTTGCTGTATAATAAGCAAAAAAGAAAAGAAAAGAACAATGGCTGGAAGTTCTGTCTCTGTGATTTGAAGTGCTCTCACTTGCATGCTGAGAAGTGTTATAATGAATATTTTTGGCATCAACTGCTGATAGCAGCTTGGTACTAGCAGCACTTGATTCAAAATGTCATATGATACAATAATACACAAATTGAGTGCACAGAGGGGGAAAAAACACGCAACCTGTCATAGGTACAGCAATTTTTCATGAGTATTCAGGGATGGGAATGTAGAAGTAGAAAATTGAAATATGAAAAATAAACACTTAACAGGCACAAATACCAGGCAAAAACAATTATCAAATGAAACACAGCAATTTTTATGCAATCATAACACGAGTGGTTGCTTGAGTCAAAATCTTACGGCATAAATCTTTGAATGATCTTGCACACCTAACGTGCTCCAGGCAATGAGAAAATACATTTACTCCAATATAAACAAATGTCTTTTCTATTAATTTTAACAATTATTAAAAAAAAAAATAATCAGCCTTTTCTTCACTGCTTAAGCCTTGTCTTCCATTGGTTTTTTTCTCCAGAAGATTTTTTTTCTAAGGCTACACATTCAGAATGATTAAGATAATTATTAGAATTGCCTTATTTTTAAAAAGTTCCACTATTAGCAAGGAACTATCTCATCTTATCTTTCAACATAAATACATTCCAATATTAATTTCAAGGGTATTTCTTTAATTCCACAGTATGTCCTTGTCATGTACTTTGCCATTTGTGTTTGACTTTTAGAATCGTTTACAGTAGTAGATAGTCAATTTCTGTTTGCTCTCTTTTTAACTTCCACTATTTTTTGATTGACAGAAGAGCTTTCCCCCTGATTCTATTAGTGAAAGTTTATTAACTTGATTTCTCCTTAATATATATAGTTAGACTGTTGTTGTCCAACCTCTGGCTCCCTAAACACCATCAGTATGGTCTCCATCAAATGATGTCTTCTCTCTGTGCTGCAGTTTCCTTATTCATCTCCTAAAGTTACTGTGGGGGCTACATGAGTTAGCATAGCACTTAGAACAATGTCTGGTACAGAATAAACTCTGTGTTAATGTCTTCATCTTGAAAGCTGAAGTGATTTAAGTGCAAACATGTCATTATTAAAAATATTGTAAAATATCTACTTTGATTTTTTTTCCATTAGTCTATGGATTGCTTTAGTTTAAGTAGTTGGTTTAATTACTTTCAGTTGGCCATCCATAGAATTTTAAAATCAGAAAGGACCCTAACAATCATGTTGTCCAAGTCCTACAGTGGGTTCTTCCTCATCATAATTATTGTTATCAGGTAAGTGTTAAACAGTTAATTTTCCTTCTCAGGGATTCTGATGCCACTAAAGAACATTTGTGTCTAAGCTTGGAGAATGAAGAGACTCCCAACAGTATCTACAAATTCACCTCCTTCTCTGTCCCTCTTATCTACCTTTTTTGAATAGTATGGATCTTCTGTTCGTTGTGTACTGTGATACCTAATGGTGGATGGTGTAGGTAAAAAGGATCCCTGATTACTGTAGACTTGTTCTTGCCCTTTAGAACCTTTAAATGTTTTTCTTTCCTTTGACTTGTAACAGTGCTATATAATTGGTTTTTAATGCCTTTGTATAGTTGCTACACACTGCATCCTAAAACCATCATTCTAATTGTCCCTTCATTCTCCTTTAGGTTGCTGAGAATCAAAGACTAGGATCTTGCCTGGGATCATAAAATGGCAAGTGCCAAGAGGAAACTTAAAGCCCAAGATCTCCTCTTCAAAGGTGTTTTCACAGCATGAGATTGCATCTCCCAAAAACACATTGCTTCCTACAACCATATCAACGGACACATCTAACATTGTTGAATGGGCAAAGACAATGACATAAAAACAATAAAATAATGTCTGAAGGGGCAGTAAGATATTTACAGCATTCAGCAACTCTAGGTCAGGTTCACACTGAGGCTATCTACCTGATGTAGACTGAGGAAATGGATGCCTGAGTTTCATATGCAGCCAAGATGGAGTTGAAAAATAAAGTCCCTATGGACTACAGAAGAAAAAACCAAAAGAATTGGCCTCGGTCTTTATTTTCTTGCATGTTGATACTGCAGGACTAAATTTAAACTGTCAAGACCACTGTTTCTATTCTTTCTTGAAGGTTAGCAAACCATTGTTATATAAGTAGCATAAGAACATTTCAATGCTAAAATGAAAAGTTTTCACATCCTGTTCACAGAAATTTAGGTAAAGGAAAGTTTGTGTGACATTCTCATCATGTCACCCAGGCCCACAAAGACAACAGATGGTCTCTGAGTTCTAGAGATCTCTTTATGTTCTATATTAAAATGCTTTCCAATAGATTGACATAGTGTAGGAGTGTGGTTCTTTATTAAAAGATTGTTTCTTAGGTTTTGCACAACTTTGTAGAGTAAAAGATTATGAGTTACCATGGTTTGCAGCTTAGTGCACAAAAACCTTCTTCACACCATATTGGAATCACTTTGCACTCTCATGATGTTCTGCAGGATGGGTCAGTGGACTGATGGATGCTTGACTGGCCTTGGTCATCTACTGAGCTGCTGCAAGGCAACTATCAAGTAAATGTTGACTAAGTGCACTCAAGAGTAGTAAGAAGCCGGGCTCGGTGGCTCAGCCTGTAATCCCGGGCCTTTGGGAGGCTGAGGTGAGTGGATTGCCTGAGCCCGCGGGTTCGAGACCCGCCTGGGCAACTTGGGGAGACCTCATCTCTACAATAAATCAAAAAATTAGCCGGGAGTGGTAGCGCACGCCTGTAGTTCCGGCTACTCGGAAGGCTGAGGTGGAAGGATTGCCGGAGCCCAGCAGGCGAGGCTGTGGTGGCCGGGTGCGACCACTGCACTCCAGTCTGGGTGACAGAGTGAGACTCCAGCTCAAAAAAAAAAAAAAAAGAGTAGTAAGAAAAACTTTAAATTGCCATCAAAATGCTAACCACCAAGTCAAATAAAACTGATCTGAGCCATGGCATATTTAGTCCCAAGCTTGCAAAGAAAAAAATCAACTTTGAAGCCTGTCTTTTCATCTGTTAGATACTGAAGTTCAAGAAACATGAAACCACCCAGGAAAACTGGAATTCAGTAGCTGTGCCAAAATGACATTAAGTGCACTCCTTTCAGTTATTTACAAAATCTTCATAAGGAAACCAAACTGTCTAATTTTATCACGGAGAAAGCAGGATAGAAAGAATCATGCATGCTCCCACTTCAGTGTAGTGAACCACTGGAGGATAAAAATCACATCTCTGGTTCGGAAGATGCCAAGGTATTTCATTTTTTTCCTGGCTATTGTGAATCGGATTGTGTTTTTTATTTGTGTTTCTGTTTGTCTGCTGTTGGTGTAGAGAAATGCGACTGTCTTTTGCACATTGATTTTATACTTCTACACTGTTGGTGGGAGTGTAAACTAGTATAGCTCTGTGGAAAACAGTGTGGTGATTCCTAAAAGATCTAAAAATCAACCTTCCATACGACCCTGCAATTTCCCTACTGGGAATATACCCGGAAGAACACAAATCACTTTATAAAAAGGATACCTGTACATGTATGTTTATCACAGTATTGTTCACAGTAACAAGAACATGGAACCAACCATGCTGCCCATCAAAGAGGACTGGATTAAAAAAAAATGTGGTTCATATATACGATGGAATATAATGCAGCTATAAAGATGAACAAAATCATGAACTTCACTGCAACCTGGATGAACTTAAAGCCTATAATACTGAGTGATCTTTCACAGAAACAAAGAAGTGAATACCACATGTTCTCATGCATAAGCGGACCTTGAACAATGATCACAATACTCTAAGAAAAGGATTGGCAGTAGCGGGAAACTGCCAGGAGAGGGGTGGGGAAGCAGGATTGGCAGTAGCGGGAATCTGCCTGGGGAAAGGGGAACACACCTCATCCACAAGGGTACCTGCATAATGAACATTTGTATACCTAACCCTGAATTGTACTCCACATCTTTAAAATTGAAAAAAAAAAAGAAAGAAAAATAAATAAATAAAAATACACAAATACAGCAGAAGTTCTCTTGTCTGTGGTCTACCTACCAGAATCATTTAATCAACAACAACAATAACAACAAATAGAGTAACTTTGCCATGGAGAAATATGTCTATACTACCTCAGCCAGGTGATCCAGGTTATCATCAACAGTGATAAGTCATATTGATAGTACCGGTAGGTACGCTTGACATGATGTGACAAGAATGACACTTGACCTTTGGGATTTTCCTCCCGCAAAACTTGTAATCCCATTCTCAACATGAATAAAATATCAGACAAATACACTCTACAAAAAAACTTGGATCAGCGCTCTTCAAAACTGTCAAGGTTATAAAAAAAAAACAAGAAAAGCTTGCTAAACTGTCACAGCCTAGAGGACCCCCCCAAAGGCAGACAACTAAATGTAACATGATGTTTTATATGGGTTCCTGGAGCAGGAAAAGACCATTAGGTAGAAGCTGATAATATCCCAGGAAACTGTAGGCTTTGGTTCGTAATAAGGTATCAATATTGGTTCATTAGTTATTACAGATGCAGCATGCTTATGTAAGATGCTAAAGAAAAAAACTGACTGTGGGCTATAATGAGTACACTCTGTACTATCTGAAACTTTTCTGTACATTTAAGACTATGCTGAAATAAGAGATTTGTTAAAATTTTTAAAAGTTATTCTAGCTGGGCTCAGTGGCTCTGCCTGTAATCCCGCGCTTTGGGAGGCTGAAGTGAGTGGATTGCCTGAGCCCGCGGGTTTGAGACCTGCCTGGGCAAGATGGTGAGACCTTATCTCTACAATAAATTTTTTCAAAAAAGTGATTCTATTGTTCTGATTTCTATGTGACAGAATAATTCAATTAAGCACAGTCTTTTTAAAAATTTCATCTGTTTTACAGAACAATATAACAGTGCCCACGGAGAGCTAACCACAGGGCCTGCGAGACCCTCTCACACTGACTGGATAGGTAGGCAAGTTATAGTCTTCCCAACACATGCCCCTAATCGAATTTATACAAATTGCACTTGTGATTTTAATTATGTAATTTAGTATTTTTTGAAATCACACGTATAATTGCAAAAGAGAGAGCGATTTCTATGAAAATAGATAGGATGACTTGGAAAATCCTGATAAAGGCAAGTGGCTAAAGTATTTGTTTAAATATATGTGTTCTCGTATCATAAAGATCTGGAGAAAATGTCATGAAAATCAAGGATTCTGCACTCAGCTTGTTTATGTTCTTTAAGTTCTGTTCCACTTAAAGACACCAAAATTAGAAATCATGGATCATGGGTGTGATTTCTGCAGGAACTCAAATCAGTTCAACCATAATCAAAGAACACACGGTGGAGCTATCTCAAAGTACTGGTGAACAAACTCCTATATATCGTATATATTTAATATAAAATGTTAAGGTATGGGCATATCATCTTTAATAAAAACCCTGTTTTACTCTCTTTTTTTGTTAGCTTATCTTTTCAATTAGCCAATTACTATTGATCCCAAATGACTAACCAAGAGATTTTATGAAAGGTGATTTTTAGTTTCATCTTTCATGCATCAAAATTTGACAGTATTTTTTTTTTGCCATCTTTCCTTTATTTGGTGAGATCAAATTTTTATTTTGCACTGTTTTATAATGAACCCATCATGCAATTCTGTCACCTTTGTTCCCTGGTGGACTCCAGACGCAAGGGCGATTGCCTAATTATACTGCACTGCTTGTAAAAAGCAAATTAAAGTGGTTTCCTAGATGAACAGTGCAAAGTGCTATGTGAAAACTGGAGGAACAAAGAAAGCCCCAAGAACAAAAGTACTTATAAATGTTGTTTTATTCTTTTTTAAATTCAGTGTCTGAGAAAACAACATCATTTCTTCAAAATTAAATGACTCTATTTTCAAAGAACTCTAAATAGGAGTGAAGATGAGAACTGAATAAATGTGATGTGCTTCTCTCTTGACTTCTAGGTAATAAATTCAGCAACAGACGGATTACACTAAATGTAAATCTGTTTCTTATTTTATGCTGAAAGCAAGATCACTGAGACATACTTTACCCTCTCCAACAGAATCTATCTTTCTCAACGATGGTGACAAAGCTGTTTCCTTCTACATCTGTAGAAAACTCGTTCTAATACAAGTTGAATAGTTCCAAGCCTTTTAGTTCTCTAAGCAAAAAAACAGCAAGATACTCTAAGGATACGAGTGAAATTAAATGGTTATTTACAAATTCAGTTGTTCACCAAAAAAAATGCCCTTTAAAAATAAGGGTGCTTTAGTTTGGAAGACGCTTTGGAGAAGTAATTTTTGAAATAGGACATTTATAAACATATACTTGAGAAACCGATTCAGAGAAGTAAAGATGGATGCAAACTCTCCCTCAGGAATTTGAAATAGTACAGAGAACCCAAAATCAATGCTTAAGATTAAACATTGTGCACATTTAAAGGTTAGAAGAATTTCAGTGTGTACATAGATTTGGCTGGACATATGATATTTTCATTATGAGCAGAAATTGTCAGAAATATCATCAGGCAAGTAGGCAAGAGACCAAGAGCAAAATCAAGCAGGAATAGAACTACTGTGGCTGCTTGGATTTTTACCTAGGTCTTTCTCAGTTAAGATAAGGGGATTGGCTGAACAGAGGGAGGTAGAGGGAGAAAGAAGTATGGTGGCACTGATAACCAGGAGACCCCTTGGAAACGTTAATCTTAGGACAGCAAATGCTCCTTGTTTCTTTCCTCCTTTTTTGCTTCCTACAAGCATTAACCTTAAGACTAAAAGTGCACCATGAGAAAAGAGGCGAACAAGAGGAGTTAAGCAATGCAGAAGAAATCCCCAGGCCCTAGAAAGATTCGATTTTGAGAAAACACCAACTTGTGTTACAAAATGTGAGTATTCCTTAGTCATGTCCTGGGAACATCAGAGCAAGTACAAAAATGGATGAACCTTAAAAAGTTCGCTAATCTTATCCCTAAGCAAACTTCTGTTTGCATATGTATTTTATCTTTCATGCATGTGAAATTAAATTTTATTTAACGGATGTTTTAAAAGCTACTTGTTCTACTGCTGACCCGATAGTTTTTAAAATATATTTGCATTTTCTGCTATAGTCTCCTATAATTAAAAATCTGCCATATGAAGAAAATGCAATTCTCATAAATTCAAAACTTAGAATCAACTGCATATATTTAATATGCCAGCACTGATTGTTTTATAAGTGAGCAGCAATGGGCATTCTCTGTAGAACCTGGCCCATAACTTGTCTCTTTCATCAACCCTTTTGTTGTTTCAAGACTTCCCTTCCCTCCACCTGAAAATTACCTGTATATTTTGTATTATCATGTATATTTTCTGCCTTTTTCTCAAGCTATCTATGCCTTGATAAACACCTAATCCCTGATGTACATCACCAAACAAATGCCAATAATGCACACTTCAACAAATTATTCAACATTTAAAGAACATCTTTCTCCAGATTTTACAGTCCTCTTGTATTCCCTAAATAAGGTAAAGTCAGCATCATCCTCTCAGTTGCTCGGAAGCAAGACTTCTACATAATTTTCCACAATCCTTCCTCCTTGAACGCCCTCCTATAATCAGTTACCAAAGTGTGCCCAATCTATCTCCAGAAGGAATCTTGTTTACAACGTTATTGGATTTTCAACTTTATGATACTAAGAATCTCACATTTGTCTTTTTAAAAAATACAGGTAGCCCAGTACCTGGCGATACATATTTGTTGACTAGAGTTATATATTATTATACCTTAAAACAATAATTTTAGTTGTTAGTCTTTTATGTTCGATATAATCATACACAAGAGGACATTTTAAAAGATTATTTGCCAATCACGGAACCTGAATCTAACTTTCGGTATGTTCCATATTCTCCTCCCAAACCCACCAACTCCTTACACACACACACACACACACACACACACACACACACACACACACCACCTCTAACCTTAACGAACTTTCAAAATGATAATCATAATAAAGAAATTATTATTATTATTATTATTATTATTTTGAGTTGGAGTCTCACTCTGTCACCCAGACTGGAGTGCAGTGGCCGCTCCCGGCCTCCGCAGCCTCGACCTGCTGGGCTCCGGCGTTCCG
>NW_007233031.1:22882-48323 GCF_000164805.1 Carlito syrichta
CTGCCCAGGCGGGTCTCGAACCCACAGGCTCAGGCCATCCACTCACCTCAGCCTCCCAAAGGCGCAGGATTACAGGCTGAGCCACCGAGCCCGGCAATAGAAATTATTTTTAAAGGAAAAAATCTATTGCTTATCTTCTTTCATCTTCTACTCTTTCCTCAAAGTCAAGTGGAAAATTGGCAAGCAATCAGTTAATTCAATAAAATATAAACCGTCACATCAAGTAGACCTGGCCAAATTCTTTATTGCAATATTTAGCTTCATCCATCGACTTAATTGACAAAATTGACCATATGGTTAAAAGATTCATTTACCTCAGTCTTGCTGATACATCTATAATCAAAAGTAGCACTTGGGAACAGAATCGTTCCTTGCACATGTTTATATGGAGCTGACTTTTTAAAAGGAGTTTTCAATAAAATGTCACGTAATGCAACTGATAAATGCTGACTAAGAAAAAATATGGAAACACAATTCAATCGACAGTTACGGATATTCGACTTTGGAATGAAGAAAAAGGCTATAGAGCGTGTGGAAGACATCAAAGAATAAGACGGGCCCCTATGCAATGTGGTGGAGGTAAAGAGACCTATAAATTAACAGAGGAGGCAAATGGAAAAACAGAAGACTTTGACTTCTGCACTTTCCTCCTCCCCTTCTATCCTCTGCTCACCTGGACTTGACCACCCTCCCTCAAACTTGGACTTACCAATCAGAACCT
This sequence comes from Carlito syrichta, assembly GCF_000164805.1. NCBI lineage: Eukaryota > Metazoa > Chordata > Mammalia > Primates > Tarsiidae > Carlito > Carlito syrichta. Next base: position 23,604 of record NW_007233031.1, read on the forward strand.
GCTCCACACCCGCACACATGCAGATGAACACAATCAGAGGAAAGCGTGCCCCTAATGGGGCATACTTCTCTTAGAAACCTATGATTACTCATCTCAAGTGAGCCTTTAGTGTTGGAACACAGTCTTACAAGAGTCCCTAGATATTATTGTATACCTCCTCTATTCTCAAAACTCGAGTCCTTATATACAACTCCCCCCACCACACACACACACACACACACACACACACACACACACACACACACACTTTACTCTCAGCTAACAATTTTACTTCTGCCTTCACTAAGGTAAAAGAAAGCACTGGATGAATGTCACATGTTCCTACCACCATACCTTACAACCACCTGCATCTATGACCAGACAGCCTGTCTATCTTCCTGTTACTTTTGTCCAGGTGTTCAGACTTTTATGTAGGGCCACCTTCTTCTCCTATAACCCAGATTCTTCCACAGACTGCCTGTTTAAGAGCATCAACACAGAAAATTTTCCCCTCGAGTATTCTTTGCTTTCTTGCCATCTCAAGGAAAATGCAAAAGGTTTTCAAAATGGTATATCCAGCATGTTTAATTGCTTCTTGCAGAGTATTGAAGGGAGAACCTGACTCACCATTGGCAATATATTAATGGTTAATTGCCAATCACATCTCACTTGATATAATAGCAGCATTTACTATAATCTCTCCTCTTTCTTAAAGCACTCTTTCATGTGGCTTCTGCAGTCATGCATTCTTAGTCCTCCTGCCAGAAGTTTTCCCAGGTTCCTCCGCCAGCCCTGTGCTGCAAATATTGGCCTGCCCCCTCTTCAGACTGCACCTCTTCCCTAGCGACACTGATTTCCAGGTGGAGCTGTGAACTCAATGAACAGCTCCCAAGTCTTAGTCCCCAACCATTATCCCATCCCCTAAATTTCAGACTCAGAAATCCAAACGTCTACTCACCATTTCCACTCGGAGGTCTTTTAAAAGCTTCTTAAACTTAGCACAATGGCACGGGTGCCAGAGTGTCTAGCCTTCCTCTGGAATGGGTGCCACAGAGACTGTTCCTCCTTCGTGTTTTGTGTCTCAGTGACTGTCAGTCCTCTGTTATGGGTGCCCCAGTGACTGGGTTTCCTTTGTGATGGGTTCCCCAGTGAGTAGCCCACCTTAGTGATGGGTACCCCCGTGGCTGGTGCCACACTGTGATCGGAGTTCCAGTGACTCACCCTCTTCTGTGATAGCCTTACCAGTGACCGGCCTTCCTCTGTAACGGGTGATCCCAACTGCCAGATGTCTTCCCACGAACTTTCCCAACTCAGCATGTGATCCCTCCATTTGCCCAGTCGCTGAGGCCAAAACATCGGTGTTATCTCTGACTCTTGTCATCTGTACTTTCAATATATGCCCAGCCAGAATCTGACCTCTTTATGCTAACTCTACCAAAACCACCCTTGTTCAAGCGCAGCCATTATCTTGTGTTGGACTATGTCAATAGTACTTCATTCTAACACCGACTCCTGCCATCTATTCCAACACAGTAGGGAGAGTGATCCTTATAAAATGTAAGTCAGATTATGTCACTCCTTTGCTTACCATCCTTCAATGTCTTCCTATCTTCCTAGGAATGAAAGGCAAACTCCTCACAATGACCTACAAAACGCTAAATAACCTATAAAACCCATTCTTCTCTGACATTATCTCCAACCACTTTCTCCCTCTCACACTCCGCTCCGCTCAAGGTGGACTGCTTAATATTGATCAAGTGTGCTTTGCATGATCCCACCTCTGGACCTTTGCACATACTGTTTCCTTTACCTAGAATGTCTTCCCCAGACACCCTCATAATCTATCCCTTGCTTCTTTCAGTACTCGGGAAAAATGTCAGCAAGGATTTCCTTAATCATCCTGTGTAAAATTGCATCCACTCCACAACTACAGCACTCGTTTTTATCCTTCTGTCTTCTTTATAGAATGCATTACTATCTTACACACTCTATATTTTGGGGCTTACTTTATGGCTATAAACATCACACCATAAGGTTAGGGATTCAACTGTTTGTTTGTTTTCACTTCTGTTTACCAGATACCAAAAATATACCTGATACAAGAAAGAAAATCAATAAATGTCAAATAAATAAATGAATTGAAATGTTTAAAAAGACATTTGTATGTGAGTTATGTTATGTCATGAGTTAACATTTGTTGAGTCTTCCCTATCTATCAGGCACATTAAGTGTTTTACATGTATTGTCTTACTAAACTCTCACAATAATCTTTGAATTAGGTTGTTTTAATCCCAAATTTTACAAATGAGGAAATTAGGGCAAACCGAGGTCAAACAACTCATCAGAAGTTCCACAACCACAGGTCGTGCATGGTGAATTTGAGACAGACGCTCAAGCACACTTCACTCCACAGCACTTTGTCTTTTCTAAATTGACCTCCTATATCTTATAGTTGTGTTGCTGAAGTGAACCTAGAAAATGATCTTAGTGTACATTAAACATTGAGTAAGCATCTGCAGTTAGTGTCATTAAAATTCAAATACCACACAGTAGGCAAAATACCAAATGATAACTTAGATTCAAAGAGCGTATACATTGCTAAGCACCACATTTACCAGCTGAGGTTTGGCATATCTTCATTTATTGCCTTGCTAAATGAAGGAATAGAGTGGAATTTGGAATTGGCATCTTTCCCTTAGAAAAGTTACCAAAAAGTTATTTGGTGTTCGCTGATGCTACTGGTCAAGTTGTTAAAACATGTCGCCCAAGCCGTTACTGAATCTGAATCATCATCATATGCACTAAGTAGAAAAATCCATCAGGTTAAATATCCTCTCTGAGGATAAATTTCAAGGTACAGACAGACCTTACTCTCGTCTCTGAAATCCATTCCCTATAGTCCTGTCTTCCTACCTAACCCCACAAACCATCTCACTCACAGGAGACAGCTGCCCTGAGAAGCTGCTTGGTTCAATCCTTACTCTTCTGGACTTGTCTTCCTGCTCCAGATTCCTGCTGCTGCTCTGATTCTGAAGCCAGACCTACCATTTCCAACATTATTAACCCATTCTACCAACTTCTGATGCTCTCCTAACATAGGTTGTCTATTCATGCCTGAATCATATTTTTTAAACATGCAGAAACAATATCACTCAGTCAGATAGGCTTAAAAAGTTAAAAAAAAAAAAAAAAGAGAGAGAGAGAGAAACAGTTGGTAAATAACCAGTCCTCAAGAGTGACTCCAATGATTCTCACCTCTGGGAAGTCACATTATTTTATAGTCCCCTCCTGTGTTAAATAGGACAGCCTGTGTAAATGAGATTAGGCCATAAAGGACATAGGGATATCTGCCCTGCACTCTTAGATCATTCACTCTGGAGGAAGCCAGAAATCATTTAATGAGGACATCAAAGCAGCCCTACGGAGAAGTCCACCTAGCAAAGAATAGAGGCCTCCTGCCAACATCCAGCACCAACCTACTATCCATGTGCAGGCGCCATCTTAGAAGAGGAGACTCCATCTTCAGTCAACTCTCAGATGACTGCATCTTGGGTCAGCACTCTAACTGCAATCTCATGAAAGACCTTGAGCCAGAATCACCCGGCAAAGACACTCCTGAATGCCTGACCCACAGAAGATGTGTGAAATGATAAATGTGTATTCCTGGTTGAAGCCACTGAATTTGAGAATAAGGTATAATGCATCAAAAGATACCTAAAACAGTGCACACACAAAATTCAATTGTAGGGAAAGTATACCTAAAATGTCATGAGCCCTCTAACAAAGAAAACTGTGTAGAAATTCAGCTCAGCATTTAAAAGGTATCTGGCATGTGAAACGTATAAAACAAGGATTCTGAGCCGGCTCAGTGGCTCAGCCTATAATCCCGCACCTTTGGGAGGCTGAGGTGAGTGGATTGCTTGAGCCTGAGGGTTCGAGACCCGCCTGGGCAACTTGGCGAGACCTCATCTCTACAATAAATCAAAATGAGCTGGGCGTGGTAGCACGTGCCTATAGTTCCAGTTACTTGGAAGGCTGAGACGGAAGGATCTCCGGAGCCCAGCAGATCGAGGCTGCAGTGGCTGGGAGCAGCACTCCAGTCTGGATGACAGAGTGAGACTCTAACTCAAATAAAAACAAAAAACAAGGATTCTGTCTTTTTACAAAACAGAGTTTTGATAATGGGTCTTTTAAAAAGGCTATTAGCTGACTTTTTCTGACCTTCACTAGAGTTCTAAATATCAGTATTTTAATAAGTTTGCATAAAAGCACAAATAGCCTAGACTATAGAAAACAGAGCCCCAAAGACTTTAAACTTTAAACCCTGAAGTCTGAAAAAAGCATTAAGTAGCATAATTTTCTGTTGTTAATGCAATAGTGCTGATTTAATGATATAGTGATAACCAATCAAGTGTGGGTTTCCTAGGACAGAAACAGATTTGCAATACAGAAAGATTAAATGCAATGTCAGGTCATGAAATAAAATATCAAGATCAGGACCAAGAAAGAAATATTTGCCTTAAGGACGAAAGCTTGGTATTATTACCAGAATGGCATTTGTAATTAGATCAGTATTGTACTTCCTTATGTAAATATAAGTTTGCTTTAGGTAACCAACTAGAAATCTGAACATAAGTCATTCTGCATATGTATTCATTTATTCTCAATTTTTTTTCTATTTCCTGACTTACAACATCCTCCACGGAGTGCTATTACAGAGAATGACCTCAGTCAAGTGAACCCAAACTGTCAATTGAAGTCAATATTCAGATATTCAAGTGAACAGAAGAGATGGTGTTCACCCAACTTACAGATGCATCTGTGTTACCAATATTTGCACTGGTCTTGATATATCTCACGTTACTTGAAAGAAGTGTTGTAAATCTAAAATTGAAGACAGCAGACCTGAAAATAATATTTGGCTTCTCTTTTGAAGCTCTGGGGAAGCATTTAGAAGATAAAAGTTAAATAATCTCAGTGGCCTTCTCTGCCCTCAAATAAAGTATTTTGCATTCATCCTCTAATGAAGAACGTACAATTCATTTTGTCAGAGATGTGACACTTTGATGCTTACTTAGAAATTAGGCTGTAAACCCCCAAGGTACCAGAACTGTATCTATTTATGGCTCTGCGTCTGGCCCGTGTTTTTCATCCTGTGTTTGGTCAACAGATAACTGTTGAGTGACAGATTAGACAAATACTTACCTCCTAATTGAGCACCAGAGTCTTACCAACACGTACTGCATCCTTATCTTCTGTCAGGCACTGTATTAGGTACTAAGGATAAAATGTCGTTAAAGAAACAATCCTTGCTATAGAGGAACTCACAGTGGGTAGGAGACACAGGCATACACACAAACAACTGCAGGGCAGAGAAAACATGTCATGATTGAGGTTAGACAGATGATGGAGGGAAAGGAAAGAGACGAATCACACATTCTGGAAAGAAGTGGGGGGCAGACAGGCTGAACAGGGCACTACAGAAAATGAGGTCATGAAAATGATGACCTTCGAAGTTGCTCTTTAAGTAGAAGGTCACCTTATGGACAGCTGGCTTTTGACAAGGTAAGACACAACCCCACACCTCAAAGTTGGAGCTTCTGCAAAATGATACTATGTGCCAAAAATACTGCTAAAATAGCAATCATCACATAAATATATCTCAAGGGCCCATAAGATCAAATGAATAATGAGAGAAATTAGCATGCCTTCTCTCAAAACATTCAGGCCTTTTCACCTTTTGAACAATGAAATTTGGAGCTCATGGTTTGAACAATCCGCAGGAAATCGAGTTCAAAGGTCATACTCGTGTTTTGTATTCTGACTGTATGACTCAAACAAAGCCCACCCCCCTGCAAAGATGTCTACATCCTAATTTCAGAACTTGTGGATATGTTATCCTACAGGGCAAGGATGATTTTGCAGATGTGATTAAGAGTAAGAGCCTTGAGATGGAGACGGTGCTCAGGATGACCCAAGTGGTCCCAATCTAATCACATGAGGCTTTAAACGCAGAGAACATTTCACAGCTGTGGTCAGAGTGATGGCAGCGTGAGAGGGATTTGATGCCCTGTGGCTGGTTCTGAGATGCAGGAGACCACATGCAAAGAAAGGAGAGAAGGCTTCTGGGATATAAGGAAGGTCCCACTGACAGCCAGCAAAGATATGGAGACCTCAACCTCACAACCACATGGAACTGAATTCTGCCAACATCCTGCTAAACAGGAAACAAACTCTTGCCGAGAGCTTCCAAAAAGGAACTCAGTCTCCTGACACCTTCGTTTTAACCAGAGGAGACCCATTCAAGACTTCTGACCTATAGAACTGTTAAGATAATAAATACATGCTGCTTTATGCCACTACACCTGTGGTAATTTAGAAACGAACACACCAACATATTCTGTTTGACACTTAACGATGGAGTTACAAGATAGGCTTCTGACTTGGATTTATCAAACTAAATACTGTACAAGATACAGACATGTGAGTACAATGATACCACTTATTTTTATGGACTAGTTCTTCCAAAGGGGAAAAAAAAACAGTTAAAGTAGTAATAATAAGAAATACCAGTTATTAAGGAAATACCATGTACTAGCTATTGCATTAAGTGCTTCACATAGCAATCATGATTGCTGACATTTTTTAGCGTATTTGTATGTTAGTGTGTGATAGGAACTGTCCTAAGCATTTTTTTAATGTATCGATTCATTTAATCTTCACCACAATCTTATCATGTAACTTCTATTATAATCCCCATTTTACAGATGAGGGAATTGAGACACAGAGTATACGAGTAAGGTGTCAGGGTCACATAGATAGTCATTACTCAGTCTCCATGGTAGCTATCTCATAGAAGCAAACATTTATTAGGAGCATGTTGTATGCTGGGTACTAAGCTAAGTCCTTCCCATGAATCGGTACAATAATGCCCCAATAGCCCTTCAATTTGCGGATGAAGAATCTGGGGCCTACAAAGTTTAATGACTCACTCACTGTCTCACAATGAGCAATCAATGCAGCTAAGGTTAGAACTGACCTCTGAGGCCCTCTCAGTCAGCCATCCAGAGTGTCATAAAGATGCCAGTGAGAGCCAGGCTCGGTGGCTCACCCTGTAATCCCACGCTTTGGGAGACTGAGGTGAGTGAATTGCCTGAGCCCGCAGGTTCGAGACCCGCCTGGGCAACATGGCAAGACCTCATCTCTACAATAAATCAAAAAATCAGCCAGGCATGGTAGCGTGTGCCTGTAATTCCGGTTACTCGGAAGGCTGAGGTGGAAGGATCGCTGGAGCCCAGCAGGTCGAGGCTGCAGTGGCCGGGAGTGGCTACTGCACTCCAGTCTGGGTGACAGAGTGAGACTCCAACTCAAAAAAAAAAAAAAAAAAAAAAGAGATGCCAGTAGAGGTTGGCGACTGGCAGCAGAAATATACATCTCCATGAGGATGTTCTCTCCTTAACAATCTTCAGAGGAATATTTTAGTTAAAAGCTTCCCAAACAATTGAATCAGGCCAGATCTCTCCCTAAGGATGTTCGAGACCCTCTCCATTGGCAGACTGTGGGCTGCACATCCACCAGGCGGACAGCTCAGATTATTTGCATCTAATAACAAAAAGCGTCCATCACCTTCCCACTTTTCAAATTCACTCCTGATCACAAAACTGACTCAACATGTGCTGAATACCTACTATGTGCATATCAATATCATGGTCATCCCCAAACATCCAAACAGGTATAATTTCTTCAGGTGTATTGCATTATGTGTTACAACTTTCAAGATAAGTTAAAAGCAGATCACTGCCAGGAGAGGGAGGGAGGAGACCATAACATTATTAAGGGTACCTGATCCCAAACCAGGGGAAGTGAGGACCAATGGGAGGCTCAAACTTCACCTGTGCGATGACCACTTATGTACCTAACCCTGAATTGTACTCCACATCTTTAAAGTAAAATAAAAAAGTAAAGAAAGAAACATAAAAAAAGAGAACTTCAGTGATCTATTGGATAACATCCATGGCCCTTAAGAAACTTACAGGCTATGTAAGGGGGTAAGTTCAACCAGCTTTGCATAATGTTATAGTAAAATTTAATACAATCTGCACATATCAGAAAATTCTGCACATATCAGATAAAAAGAATCAGAAAAAAAGTCAGCAGACCTAGTTGCTAGCCCCAGCTGTACCTTAGTGACCTGAAAAATTCATTTCACTTGTCTGTCTCCATTTCCTCATTTGCAAAATAAAGGGATTGGTCTACAAAATATCAAATGTGTTCCTAGTTCTGATTTCTGTGATTCTGCTCTTTGAAATCTGCCAATCTGCCCTTACAAAAGAGAACTTTTAGAGGGAGGCAGTGTGCTGGACAGCAGGCCTGGGGTGGGGCCTGGTACCTGGATGTCACCAAAGAGGAGACTGTGGTAAATGTCCACACCCCAGAACCACTCATATATGAACTAGGAGGGTTTTTTATTTAAAAAAAAGAAAAAGCACTCCAAATTATCAGCAAAAACATAGGGAGCTTTCCAGGACCTGAATAAAAATGGGACACCAGAAATAGTAACCTTGCTAAGTAATGGCAGATGTACTTGACACTTGGCAAAAGGGATTTAGGGGAAATTAAACATGCACCCACACAAATGCACACATGCATATAATATACACACATCCCTTCGCACAGCAATGCGTGAGTACTTCCCACTTTTTCAAGTGGAGCAATGAACCAATCGACATGGTGCTATTACACAAGCTTGCTGCACTGCACCAAACTCGCTGAGCACATAGCACGCCTGGAAATGCTACCACATTTTCCCACAAGCATAAAGGAGGCTCTGGAATGTCTCCAAACCCTGATGCTTTTATCAGTTAGGTAAAGGCATTCACTTAACCGGCCGAAATGACGAGTCTATCAGCCTGCACTAGCCAGCCCTAGGCAATGCAGTTTCATAGTTTCCAATGCTCTGCAGTATCAGAGAGCAAAGAGGATTCTGCCTAGATCAACCAGGAAAGAATCAAAGAGATGAGAAAGTTGCCTTTTATTACTCACAAGTGAGTTCTCTTGCACAAAAGGATCATGCAGCTTGGGCACAGAGAACAGAATCATGAGAAAGTAAATTCAATAATAAACTGAGAAATGGGGCAAGCACAGAAATGTTTAATAAATGGTATGCTCAAATTAGTGTTGTCTCATAAAATTGCAAGGAATAGCCAGGCTCGGTGGCTCAGCCTGTAATCCCACGCCTTTGGGAGGCTGAGGTGAGTGGATTGCCTGAGCCTGCGGGTTCGAGACCCGCCTGGGCAGCGAGACCTCATCTCTACAATAAATTTAAAAAATCAACCGGGCGTGGTAGCACATGCCTGTAATTCCGGCTACTTGGAAGGTTGAGGCGGAAGGGTCGCCGGAGCCCAGCAGGTCGAGGCTGTGGTGGCCAGGAGCGGCCACTGCACTTCAGTCTGGGTGACAGAGACTCCAACTCAAAAAAAAAAAAAAATTGCAAGGAATGGAACAGCTACATACTCCTACATTAAAGGGGTTATATGAATGAAAAGTCTTCAGAATTAAATAACAATCTTCTTAGAGTACATATTCTGGTCATTTTCCCCTCCTCCATATTCAATGACAGGGACGTCTTTGAATCCTGATTTGGTTAAGTCCTTGAATCTCAATTACACTTGAGTCAGTTACATTTGAATCTATAAACTCATCTGGATGGAAACCATCAATAGGGTCTCCATGACCTCTAATTTTAACCCCTGCATGGATACAACTCACAAGAGATGCAAGGTGCTCACTGTTCACAAGTGTCTCTGCATGACTCTAAGTTGTGACTGCACCAACTTAGAATGTCTTTTCTCACTCTATGTAATAAGAAGTATTGCTTCTGTCTAGCTCTGTCATTTTGGCATCAGTTTACATTTAGATGGAGTGACTTTGAATTGGGGAAACTTTGGAAGGACTTTAGTTCTAATAACCCTAGTAGATGAAAAGAAGGAAAAATAGATGCATAGTTTTACTCTTGCCCCAATTGGTCTTGATTAGTCACACACACACACACACACACACACACACACACACACACACACACACCCTTCCTTCCTTCCCCACTTAGCCTTTCTTTTTTTTCTCTATTCTTTATTTGGATTACCAACTCCAAGTGAGAAATCCTAAGAGAGCAATCCCAAAATTTAAAAAACTGGAAGTGACCTTGAGGAGAACAAGGAATGAACGGAAATCATAATATCAAAAGGGAACAGAATTTACTTTTTGAAATTAGGATGAAGTCTTTTTTCTTTAAGTATAAGTTGAGTTTTCTTATGAATCTTTGTTGTATCTGTCCTCAGAGTTTGTGCCCACAAGGGACTGAAAAGTATCTTTCTGGGCCAGGAGATAGAGGATGATATGGAATAAAACCTTCTTTCCTTCTCTGTGTTTTCTTTTTTAACGGCCAGAAAATGCCCCCTTACTCTAGCTATAAGGCAACAAGCTACAATGTCTAGATGAAAGAAGCCTGGCCTCCACCAGGTCTGAAGTCCCCAGTCTTGGGAGTTAACTAATCATTTGGGGCCAGATTCCAGAACAGATTGTTCCCCCTGGGGGGCAGGGAGTGACTGCCAGGGTCTCTTCTACGGGAGCTGGGAACTGCATCCAGGGCATGACCTAATTCAAGCCTGTGTCCTTCCACTATGCCAGCATTACCTCTGTTGATATTACCAGCTGTGTCCCATATGGCCCACTTCTGTTGAAATTTACACATGTACACACACAACACACACATACACACACAATTCAAAAACGATTTGGTCAGTCATGTAACTAGACTAGCTGTTCCGATTACACTCCCATTCAGTGTTCTTCCATTCATTATGATCAGTGTGGTCCAAGGGAAGAGGTTATTTCTTAAGGGTGTGAAGAAAGATGTATTTGAACATGTATTCCTTAGGGAGAACAGAGATGTTCTTTTCTAAGAAGGTCATGAACAGATCACATTGCATTAGGAGTTTCTCTTGCCCTGGTTTCTGGGCCCTGGAGAGTTGTGCCTTTATGATCTGGTAGGTGCAGTTATCTGATTAACACTGAAGAAAACATTTTATCTACGTGAACTCTTTAAAGCAAAACCAAGTTTTGTCAATGATTCCCCCCCCCCAGAAAGAAACGGTGTCTTTAATGCAAGCTACAGTGTCCCTGCTGGCAAGAGTCCATACTTCCCCAAAGCTGAATATGGCCAGTTTAAAAGTCACCTCATGCATTTGGGACAGGTTGGAGGTGTGGAAAAACACTCCCATTACAATTCAGAAGTGCTGTCATACTACGGAGAACCAAAAATAAAGCTGTAGAAAGGAGAGAGAGAAAGAGAGCAGAAGAGATTAAGGGTCAGGAGAAGCAAAGGGTTTTAAAAAACGACAAGTATAACGCAGGATATTTAAAATGAACAAAGAATTTTGCTTTTTAAAGCACGACTACAAACACTTCTGAATAAATGTGATCAGAGGAAAGGGAGAATATTTCTTAGAAATACAGAAGATGTATCACAACACTTGCCATAAGAATAAGTAGAAAATTTACTGATGTGCTAAAAAGTCTATTCCAAATACCGAGGCAGGCAAGAAGGAAAAGGGAATTTGAATATTACCAGGGTCTCATATTTTCCAGTATTTGTACAATTTAGCTCACACATTTGACTGTTTCATACTTATGGGTTAATGCAATTTGAATTTAGGAACCAAGTAACCTGAGTTTTCATTTAGCTATGCTGCTAAGAACTGTTTGGCGTTTGACATGTAACATACTCTTGAGTTTCAGTTCCTTATGCTAAATACAGTATCAAATTCTTTTTAAGGTTGTCTATGGTTTATGAAATGATTATTGTTCTTTCTTTTGTATTCTCCAAGTTTTTCTTATATTACATAATGAAAATGTACAAGACTTAGACAAAGAAAGGTAAACCTTGTTTGTTCATTTAAATGAACACAAGAAAAAAGATACCTTAGCGGGAGAGAACTTATATCAGTAACCCACATCTGAACAGTACTAATATCTTGTTTTCAATTCTTACAACAAACTTTGAAGGCTAATATTCATCACTGTTTTACCAATAGGGTAATTAAAGGATTATCCAAGATCAACAAAATAATTTCATCTAAAAGAATAAATAGGACTGAAGCTGAGCCAACGATTTAAAATGTCTGAAATTCTTTAACAAATCAAATCCACCAGAAATTGTATTCCCCACAAACACTTATTAATGGCATTATATCACTTCACTATTAATCCCAGCACTATTAGAAAGTAGCACTCCTCTGGATGGCTTAAACAGGTAAAGATGCTGAATGCTAGCCCTAGAAAGCTTAGAAGAGTGATGGCACAAGAAAGAGGTTTATTGTCCCTTTCGGGGTACGGGTTTGAAGGCTTCCTACAGCAGGAAGTTCTTGCTGATTGTGTCCAGGTATCAACAATGTCCTCAGAAACATAAAAAGAATAAAGAGACTAGCCTTTACATCCAAGCGTGGGTTCTAGTCTCTGCCTGCAGCTCAACAGATTTTTTTTCAGTGGAGAGTTTTCCATGGAAGTGGCTCAAGGGCTATGTGAAAAGGCAGGTGGGATAGAGAGGAGATGAAATGACAAAGACCAGGGAGTTCTCCTGTATGGCAGGACAGCATGCAGCCCAGCACCAGCCTGCCCCTTCCCGAGCCACAGCCACGGGAACAAATTTAGTTCAAGGACGCTAGAGCACCTTCAGAGCATCGATAGACTTACAGTTCTCTGAGGAAAAAGGCAATACTAAGCAAGGCTTCCTAGCAAGGTTCACCTTCATCTGTCTGACAATAAATTCAACAATGCAGTAAACCTCAACTGTGAACAGGGACCACGTAGTGTAAAGCACAGTTGTGAACCTGAAAGTACTCACACACAGGAAAGCAGGCGTGTAAGTAGCTAAATTCCAATTATGTGCCTGGTGTATTTATAAACGACAACACAAGTGGAGAACTCAGAAAATGTCTGTGCATCCAAAGGCAACATTTGAGCTTAATCTTGAAAGATAAGCAGGAGCTGATCACCGAAGCTGGGGAAGAGTATTCTAATCACAGGGAAAGACATATGAGAATACACATGACCACGGATGAAACAACCTAGATTTTACAGGAAGTGGTGAGAAACTGTGTGGAAATTTCAACTAGTGGTTCAAACAAGAGACTCTTTGGGAATTCTCTCAGAAACACACCAACCACATTTTAAAAGGGGGTGGGGGGTAGGGCTCAAACAGTTCACATTCTTGGTTTTCATACATTTTAAATAACATGCCACTAAAAATGTCTATTTTCACCTTCTATTTTTCTTTTCATTAAAAGAGAAATTCACCAAAACCCTTTGGTTTAAATTCTATGAAAAGTCATTTGTAGACATCAAGCCTCATGATTCTGTCAACAATCCAAATGGAAGAGTAAAAATACCATTCAAAGAATTCACAAATTCCCCCACAAAGTAGTACACAGGTGTTTGAGACAAAAATAAAATAAACTTTAAAAAGCAATAATTAAACAATGATTTCTTGAATACCAGTTCTTTTCTCTGAAACCACCAAACCTGTTTTCCATCACTTAGACAGAAAATGCAGCAATTATGTAACAACTCTGCCAGATTGCGGCAGGAAGACAGCCAACACACAAACTACCAGAACGTTTATTCCATTTAAGAAAATGCACCTAACCGCCCCATGTGCTATGTAAGCATTCTTGTGAAGCTTTACATATTAAAGAAAAATGGCTAATTTTTTGGGAGGTCAGTTGGAAAATAGCAGACAGAAATTTCTTTCTGCTTCTTGCACAATAATAGAAAATGTATCTTGAACAAAGCCAACTAGCTGCATTGTGATTTGCCTGACCTAATATCCTACAAATTGAAGTCATCAATAAAGTATACCCATTTGTGTTTCGTGTTTCATTCAGTTGGAACCCTCTCTTTCCATTGATGGCAAAAAATATTATATGTACAAGATGCACTAATCAAGCAGCACATGTCCATACTGACCATGTACTAGTTCTTTCTGAATACAAGCCCCCCCCCCCAAAAAAAAGAAGATTATTTTTTGGAGAATGAGCCCTCTGTAGTACAGGCTTCTACCACAAGGTGTTCTAGAAACCCATCAGCATCAGTGTACAAGCTAGTATTATTGTGAGAGGCTGTGTTCAGCTTCAGTAATTTTTTTTTTAAGATTATTTCAATGTGTATGCCCATTTCATGATGGGTGATTTATAAACGCACTTGCCCACACCACACTGAGTGTTCAGTCATTTTTGACCAAAAACAGCATCACCCCTATGTCCCACCCTCCTTATTTACCCAATCTCCCCCCAAGTGACTTTTTTTATTTGTTTCCCCCAAATGAAAAAAAGTCCTCAAAAGGAAACATTTGCTGATGTGGAAGAGGTGAAATAAAATGACCAAAGCACTAAGAGGCATCAAAATCGATGAGTTCAAAGACTGTTTTGAAATGTGGGAAAAGTGTCTTTTCAACAGGTGTGTTGAATCAAACAGAGAGTACTTTGAAGGTGTCTGAAGTTTAAGCATGTAAAAGTAAATACACAATCTTTAATAAATAACTTCCGGGGTTTTGGGGTCCTCCCCTGGTATTTCTTCAGTTGTGCTAAACATGTTTCCTGAACTGAAGATACATATGTTTTCACGTGTCTTCACAGTACAAGTTACTGCAACCAACCAAACATACTATATGGAAGGTCTATGCCAGGCACAAGGATGCAACAATTAATAAGAAAACTTTTCTGCACTCACAGAGCCAGCAGTCTAGTTATATTATCACAGAAACTTACAAAGCAATCTTTCATAGTAAGCACACAAGAAATGCTTGGTGTAAACAGGTGGGTGGACATGCAAATAAACAAATGCCAACCACTCTTTCAAAACTGCTTACAACAAGAGTTGCTGTTTTTGTTCTAAAAGTTGATTTCTGTTCTTAGAAAAAAAAGGGTCTCATGTGTATTGACTCAGGAATTTCCTGCTCGACTCTGAAAGCAAGAACTTAGTCACACCTGCCAGAAGGATTTGGTGTTTGTGAACATAGGCATAAATAAAATGTTTTATTGATTTCATTTTCATTAGCTTTGGTCACAAAATTGAATATATATAAATATAAACAAATTATATATGATTATATATGATGTATATAAGTATAAATAATATATTAATATATAACAAAATATTCACACAATAACATACATATGCATATACAAACATATATATACCTATATACAGATATAGGTATATAATAAACATATATACACACCCAATGCAAATATACATATGTATACCTATATATGCATATATATGTTTGTCTGTGTATATGTATATTGTGTGAATATTGCATATTATAAATGCATACAAACACACATGACTTTCCTAATAAATAGGTCCAAGAAATGAGTGTAGGTGAAAATATTATAAGATCTCTCTTGCTTTTTTTGTAAAAAGGATCTTTTTAAAAAGAAACACAGATAGCTCAAAGAGTCAGTCACACTTACGTAGATGTAAGAGTTACTTCCAAGGTGTCGCCTGGCCTGCACCTTGACTGAGCCAAGAAGACTAGAACCATTTCCTAAAGTACCACCATAACTTTAAGAACTATCACTTCCACAAACCCTACCCTGTAGCCAATGCCTGTAAGATTTCACTGCCTTTTGTACAGGTCTGTTTTACTTGAACCATTTGTGTTTAAATGTCTAGTACTCAGCACAGCCTGGGTCATAACCCCACCAATGTAGAACAAGGGACTCAATGGCATGGATTTGTTTATTAAAGTACATTTAAAATGAATTTCCCAGCCGGGCTCGGTGGCTCAGCCTGTAATCCCGTGCCTTTGGGAGGCTGTGGTGAGTGGATTGCCTGAGCCCGTGGGTTCGAGACCCGCCTGGGCAGCGAGACCTCATCTCTACAATAAATCAAAAAAAATCAGCCGGGCGTGGTAGCGCATGCCTGTAATTTCGGCTACTTGGAAAGCTGAGGCGGAAGGATCGCCAGAGCCCAGCAGGCGAGGCTGCGGTGGCCGGGAGCGGCCACTGTACTCCAGTCTGGGCGATCGAGTGAGACTCCAACTCAAAAAAAAAAAAAAAAATGAATTTCCCCTTTAGCTATTTTGTAATCCCTCTTGAAATAGTTGAGGATCCCCTAGCATACCACAAAGCAAGAGTTGGAAATGTCTGTCCCAAATATCACTGCCTCTAAAATACATTAACTTAGGTCCTGTGTACCTTAGGGAGAGCCCAGGCCTAAAATAAACTGGGTAAGATCTCAAATACAGCAAGGCAGTGAGCCTAACACGAATTTATTGAAGTCTTAATTTCCTCTTCTTATCTTTCTAGCAAATTACTCCTATTTACAATATCCCGGGATATTTTTTTAAAAAAACCCTGTTGTACATTACCTTACTCTTTCATGAATATACCAGCGCTGTGAAAGAGCAGAAACTAGGACATGACTACTTGGATGCATAATGAGTACTACACAATCCCATAGCTACAACGTTCAGAGAAGAATAAAACATTTGACTAGTGTAGGCTAATTAGGGGGAAATATGTACTGTCAGAGGCAAGGGTCTAAATTAAAAGAATCCTTGGAGCCCCATATTAAACCCAGGGGACTACAAAGTACCAGAAATTGGCAGAAGGATAAGCTTTGTGCCTGGACAAAAACATAACTTTCTCAATTCCTAAACTGATCCTGAAGCCACAGCACTCAATCAAGTTTTTATGGTATTCTATTATGTTGCAATCAGTGGTGGGGCATGTCAAAAACAATGTTATCACGAATAGTGTATTTTTAATAAGTTAAAGTAGATTCAAAATTAGATATTCAACATCATGACTGGCACTTGTACTCTACTAGGTTTTCCTGAGTATGAGAGAGAATGGACTCCCAAGAAGCACATCAAAGGTTAAACATTCAACAACAACAAAAATGGTAAGTTGATGGGATGACTGATATGTTAATTAGCTTGATTGACCCTTTCTACAATGTGTATACATAGACCAAAACATCACATTGTACTCCATACATATATACAATTATGATTTATCAATTAGAAATAAGGAAAGTTGTTAAAGAAGCACTATCTTAAGCATGCAAATGTCATGCATTATGCAAGTTAACTATAAAACTACATATATTAAAACACTGAGAACTACTTAGAACAAATTAAACAGAATATATTTGCAATTTGTCTGAAATCGTTTTCTTGAACTATCTCTGTATGTATGTGTATATGTATATAAAATAATACAAATAATTAACATGTAATTTTACAACCATCCTTTGATAGGCCTTGACCTTTTTGTTCAGATGTCTGAAGCAGACCTCTTTAAGAATCAGAATTTTTGAAAAATTTAAAATGCCTTTTTCTAAGGCTAACCATATAATCGCGGAGACTGAGAAATTACAGTAAAAATAATATAATTTTTTCTCAAAGCAATCATTGTGATCATCAATATTACATGCCGACATCCTTCGGGGTAATGGAGATATAGGACAACTCTACTATGCAGTGTACCGGCCACGTTATATTTTGATGACTGCTTTTCATTGTTTTTGTAGGCTGTGTCCCATTAATTAATTCATTCACTCAATCATCTACCTTTCCAGACATGTGATATAGAGAGGCACCTTACTGATGTCAGTATGCCTGCCTCTATCGGGGATGCACTTGTCTTACCTTAACCCCTTGCTACATCAAATCAGCCGTAAGCCATGCATTTACACAATCCAGTCTGTAACCTGACTAAACCCAGTGTCCAGCTTGACTAAACTAGCGTACACAATTCAGTCT
Source organism: Carlito syrichta (assembly GCF_000164805.1). Taxonomy (NCBI): domain Eukaryota; kingdom Metazoa; phylum Chordata; class Mammalia; order Primates; family Tarsiidae; genus Carlito; species Carlito syrichta. Next base: position 41,410 of record NW_007233031.1, read on the forward strand.
CTACGATGACTGAAGTACGAGTAAATAGGTTCCAAGAAAGATCTTTAAGATATTTTCTGTAAGTAAGGAATCTGAGCAATACATAAACATTGCAACCTCGGTTTTGCAATGTATATCCCTTTGTGATTCCTTCATTCCTACCTGTGCTCTATATCGTGGAAATAATTATTAGAAGAACGATCTCCAAATGCAAGAGGGATTAAATATAACATAATATGAATATTATGAACCAATGGACATACTTCATGCTCATTTATACATTTATTTAAGAAGGATTTGAGAATGTCTCGGTCTTTCTCCTGATTTTCTGCTCCTTTCTCTCTGTTTCAAATCATATCATTGTAACATACATAAATAATTTTTTCTCTATAGCTTTGAGACATGCTGGTTTCTAAACATTTGTTTCTCCTACACACTTCCTAAAATGTAGGACCCAACTCGCAACAGGCTTGGGAGGCTTGAGAAAGCACAGGACTCATGGGAGTAGCAGACCACTGCCCTCCTGGCCAGGACTTGCCCTTGCTTCACCATTCGGGAGGGATTGTTTCCCCCTTCTTTCGTCTTCCACATGTGACCACTCACCTGACTGGCCTTTTGCCCAGCACCTGAATCCCTGTCCCACTCCCACTCTGACTGGGCAGCAGCCAGACTCCAAATTCTAGTTTGACCGCACGGAAACCCTTGCTTGGTTCCTGCCAACTCTTTTCAATCCATTGCCCTATTTATGATCTCTTTCCTTAACTCAGATAAATTCTCCGCTTCCACAAACTAGTCTCCTACAACAATAGCAAGACCAAAAGTCACATGTCTTGGGTGCCTCTCCCTGGGTTCTCGGAAATCAAAATTGACCCCAATCATGCTTGAATTCTGATTTTCATTTGCTTAGACTAATATTCAGCCATTATTTTACTATCGTGTCTTAAAAAAATGGACAACAGTAGTTGTCACTTTCAGTAAATAGGGGAAGCTGGAGGCTCCAGGAACCTGGGTCTTTCTTGAAGGATGGCCTAATTGTGAATCCTTGCCTTAGCGTGCCCACCTAACCCTGACTGGGTACCCAGACATGTTAGTTAGATGGCACCAAGTGCCATCAACTAAGTGGCTTAAGCAGCAGACACTTATTGTCTAGGTAAGCTCTGGAGGTTGGAAGTCTGAAATCAAGATGTTGGCAGGGCTATTTCCTTCCAAAGACTGAGAGGGAGAATCAGGTCTATGCCTTCCCCTGGCTTCTGATAATTTGCTGGCAATCTTCAGCATTCCTTGGCTTGTGGAAGCATCACCCTGATCTCTGTCTTCATCTTCACGTGGTATTTTCCCTGTGTGTCTGTCCTTTGTATCAGGACGCAGCCATATTGGATTAAAAGTCTGCCTTGCTTCAGTATGACCTCATTGTCACTATTACATTTGTAACAACCTCATGTCCAAGTAAGCTCATATTCTGAGGTTCGGGGGGTTAGAACTTGAACACATGAATTTGAGGGGACACGATTCGACCCATAACACCGGGTACTACATCAGTGGCTCCTTGTGGATTATCTGAGACAGGGCTAGCACACTATGGGTCAGTACTCAATACATGTGTGGTAAATAAATGAATACATTAGTTAAATAATCCTTTCTGTGTGCCAGTGAAGATGTCTCTGACTCAGGGTGATGTGGTTTTTGTGATCACCGATCATTACTGTGGAGAGAAACTGCTGCTGTGAGCTTTCTGAGTCTGTGTACTGAAAGACTACGGCACTCCTCGATGTCTGATCACGGCAGAAGGCTCTGGATTTGAAGTTGGAGTGCTATAAATAGTAGTTAGTCTTATCCTTCAAAATGTCATATGTACTTTTAAAGAATACTTTAGTGTCATATGAGAGTCCCTGAGTAATTCAGTTTACAAGAAAGGGAGACCAGAAAGAGCTAACTGTGTTATAATTAATTACATATGCAAATTATAGGCTAAATTTAGATGCATGATTACATGTCTAATCATAGTTGGCAGAGGTTGGCAATCGTATGCTTGGATGGAGGAGCATGCCCCCGCTTTGCTCAGGTGCTGACGCCATCAGTAACTTTATTCAAGACCACTGGGGCTCTGACTGTAAAAGAGAGAAACCAGGGATGTGGTCCTGTAAGTACCGAGTCTCCCTGCCTTCCCTCAGGCTTTCGGGATTTGCCCTCACTAGACGCTTCACAGCATGGCAACTCCGTGGTGAGGAACAGCCAGTGTGGGGGATGCCAGCAACTGAATGTATCATGCAGTGAGGGGATATAACAACAACTTTGTTGTCACTGCTACAAGCCAAACATAGCTGTGATGAGGTCCAGTTGCTACTTAAATGTAAGCCATGTCAGGAAAAATCTTTCTGAGTGCAAGGAAGCTTTCCAAGTCTCGAGTCAAGTGACAGGTTGTCTGTGTTCTTCCAGCAGCTCTGAAACAATTAGCTCTGTAGGCTTATGCAGATGGCCACTGAGCATTTTTTGGAGGACATTCATACCAGCTAAGGATAGTGATTGATATATGGATAATGATATACATAACATAGATATACATATTGATGTGCTAAATACTATATATACATACATATGCATATCAGTATATATACATATACATACACACATATATATACACATATACATGATGAAAGGCACTTTGTTAATATCCTGAAATTGGAATTGAACTATATATTCCAAGTATTTCAAGTTTATGAAGCATATTCTTGGTGTAATTTCTGAGAATACCTACCAAAGTGGACCTGCAGACAGATATACGCTTGTGTGTTTTTCAGATTCAAAATGCATGCATGTGCCTCTATGTGTGTATGTGTCCTTGTAATCGTGTATGTGTGTGCTCATGCACGTGAGCATGCTCTCCCAAAGCAGCTGTAGGATACTGCAGAAAATAATGGTTTGAGAGTTAATCAGGAGTCCTAGCGTTAAGTCCCAGTCCTGCCACTCATGAAAAATTGAAAGGATGATTTCAATTACCCAAAGTGTGAGCTTGAAATGAAAGAGATTATGTGAAAGAACTGTAAACTATAAAAACAATGACACTTATGAGACTTCACAGATCAGCAAGGGTAACGATTCGTGGTGAAAGCTATAGGCAACCTCGCGTTTATCCAGGTAGAGACATATTGGACCCCTCCCGGCCCTGCAGACACTTCCAAGCACATCCTCGGCATGCATGCCATTGGTGCTGCACTGAGGTTGTCATACAATTGCGTCCTGAACCTTTGCTGTGGGACTGGAGTTATCCTAGGGGAAAAGGTGACTCAACCAAGTTCCTCTTTCATGCTCCATACTTCGCTTTCCCATGCCCATTTCCTTATTTTTGGGAGACATTATGTCATGCACTCTTAAAGGAAAAGGATCTGGCTTGCTGACTCACAATCAGAGGTTGGAGACATGGCAGTGTCCCTTCTAGGAATATGTGCTCTTTGAAAGAGAACCTGCAAGAACCCGCCTGGGAGCACAAGAAGAAACAGCTGACTAGCACCCATCTGCTCATCTACGTGCCCCACAACTATGTAACCACCTCCCCTTGGATGGGACTAAAGATGGTGCATGTGATGCTGAAATCTGTAAAAGCAGCAATGCAAGAAATGGTGAAGGGATAGTGAATGCTCATTAGGAATCCCTCAAGGAGCGACATCTCATCTCCCATCCCCTTTGTTCCTTCCATACACTTTCACACCAAATTCTTAGCCAGCTCTAAGGATGCATAGAATAGACACCCATGGAACCGGAATAGCTGTGCTTCAGATCAGCTTTCTCTACTGTGGGCTCAATTTATAATCTAGGTAGCTGGTATGGTTCAAACATAAAGACATTTTAGCCCATTCAGAAAGATAAAAATGACTGATTCCTGATAAAAATGAGGTAAGGGCACTCACTCACTCGCAAATCAGGAAGCCAAACTACAGTCTCTCCTTGACTGGCAAACATCTATATGACCTTGGCCTTGGACAAACCCCTTCATTGATACAGATCACACTTTGTATCAATAAAATGACTACATTGAAAGCTATAGCTCTAATATTTGTTTATTCAATGCTAATAAGCAAGTTAGGCAGATTCCTGTTGATTGCTAACCAGAGGTGGAGAGAGAGAGAGAGAAACACCACACTGGAAATTCAAGTTTTAATTTCCATCATTATTAGAAAATGAGAAGGCATGGTATTTTGATAAACTTGCAGTCACCATATAACTTTGTATATGAACATACCATATAATTATCAATTCTCAAAGAATCTTAATGTAAAAAATTGATATTTAAGAATGCAACTATACAGAATATAATTTGAAGTGAATTTAAAGTATAATACCTCCCAGGGTCATTATAAACACAATTTACATTAATTAGTATATTTTGAAGTGCCAATTGATGGAAATTTGTGATAAGTTCTTGTTATTAGACTTTTCCATATTCTATTTTTAAAGCATGTCTCCGTGCATGTGAGATTATTACAAGAGGAGGCAACCGAACATTGGAACTGTTGCCAAAATTAGTGATTACATTTCACTAATTTTGATTGGGTCTTAATGTGTTTTCTATATTTGGGCAGGGTATATCAAATACAACAAAATTAGATGCCGCATCTGATTCATATTCAGAAGCATTAAGCATATAATGACTCTATAAATTCTCAGTAGTTTGTGATTTCATAACTAATAAAGAGCCATGGCTTAGTCTGATTAATTGGTACAGATTAATGCAGTGCCTCATGACCTCTGCCAGCATCCCATTATAATTGTCTTCAAACCCAAAGGTACAAAATGACCTTTAAGTTTTTTCAACTCAGTACCAGGAACAGACCAAATTTCCCAAGGCAAATCCAGGCTGGAGTGGTTTGACCCAGACAGGATTAGATTGAACCAAGGAAGGACAGGATGGGAGAGGAGCACCCAAATACTGGAACACAGGAGGGTGTTCACCAAGTCCTTTTTCTTCCAGCATCACTGTAATGAAAACCTAATGGGCTGCCTTCTAGGAAGAACTTAAACATTACTTTACAAAACACACCTACACGTTGCTTTCTAAATGTCACGCCAAGGTGTGCAGAGTACGGTCATGAACCTCTCAATCATAGCTGCATGGCTTGATATCTGCGGCTAAGCTTTAACTTTAAACAGAAGTTGCCTGAAACATCATTTACTTCCAAAATTAAGGCTTCACCATGGTAGCGAAGGAAGTCAATAAAATATATCCTGGCATGGAGTACAGGAACTTACCTATTATGTGTGGGAAAGACCTATTAGGCCTGTCCGTCACAATGCCAATGTATCCTTTATCCCTAATGCTTTCAGGCATCCCACAATTGCTGAGATTTTAATGACTGGTAGTGAGTCATGGCATTTATGAAGATAGACTACTTCAGTAACTATTGATTGGACTCCTGAGATACACGTAATCTTTAAAAAAGTACCCAAATCTTTGCCTTAAGTTTGAAGTCTTCTCATACTTATAAATAAATTTGTGGTTCAATATCTTTATCTCCTGCAGGAGATATTATATTTCCTTCTGGTAAAATTATCATCAACTTTGTATAAATAATGCAAAACACAAGAACACAAGAAACTTCCATAATTTCAGAAGATTCACACAGTTTTTGCTTCCTACTAAAATGTGTACAAATCATTCCTAAACATACATTGTAACAAGTGTGCTAATTCCACATGCCTGTTACAGAAACCCATTCCCCTCCTGTCCAATCTCTGCCTCCTCGCAGTCATCACCAAACTAAACTTTTTAAAAGTGTCATCTTGTGATATTAAAAACAAAACATAAGCTAAAGAAATGTTCAACTTTTAACCTCTTTGATCCTTGCTTTTCTCACAAATTGATTCTTTTCTTTTACCAGCATTTCTTAAACTGGCAAACAACTTAAAGGTGAAACAGAAGCCCTGTGGTTGCTGCCCGTGACATAAATTGGGTTAGTATTGACTCCGACGATTTTTTTCAGTTTTTCGCCCAGGTGTAAGGTTAAAAAAAATTGCAGCAATGTCAATTTATAAGTGGTTGTTAATATTGCGTCAGCATTTGACACATCCCAGTACATAAGGAATACTGAGAAAAATCATTCCATGTCAGTTTGTGACATTTTAAGCTGCATTAGTCACAGATTTATCCAAGAATACCTGAAATTCTGATTAAATTACGATCATATTTTGTTATAAAGGATTTATAAGATCATTTTTTCTGTAGTGCATTAACTCCCTTCTTTTTATTTATTTCCTGTCTTTATTATGGATGAAGTAAGCAATTGATTGCCATTAGAAAGCTGGTTTTATAATTCTCATATAACATTGGTAAAGATCAAAACCTTATTGCAGAGCCAAATTAAAATTATGTTTTTGTAAGTAATCCAAATTAAATTTACCAAAAGTCTTGTTTTAAAAAAAAACAAACTTTATTGACTCCTTTGTGAATATCAGCAGCAAGGCCTTAACAGATTTCCCTCTATTTTTTTTTTTTAACCTTTGACACTTCAGAAAGTTACATGATAGGCCGGGCTCGGTGGCTCAGCCTGTAATCCCGCGCCTTTGGGAGGCTGAAGTGAGTGGATTGACTGAGCCTGCGGGTTCGAGACCTGCCTGGGCAACTTGGTGAGACCTCACCTCTACGATAAATTAAAAAAAATTAGCCGGGCGTGGTAGCGCGCACCTGTAGTTCCAGCTACTTGGAAGGTTGAGGCAGAAGGATCACCAGTGCCCAGCAGGTGAGGCTGCGGTGGCCAGGAGCCACTGCACTCCAGTCTAGGCAACAGAGTGAGACTCCAACACAAAAAAAAAAATAAGTCGGGCTCGGTGGCTCAGCCTGTAATCCCGCGCCTTTGGGAGGCTGAGGTGAGTGGATTGCCTGAGCCCGCGGGTTCTAGACCCGCCTGGGCAGCGAGACCTCATCTCTACAATAAATCAAAAAA
>NW_007233031.1:48343-81107 GCF_000164805.1 Carlito syrichta
AGCCGGGCGTGGTAGCGCGCGCCTGTAGTTCCAGCTACTTGGAAGGCTGAGGCGGAAGGATCGCCGGAGCCCAGCAGGTGGAGGCTGCGGTGGCCGGGAGCGGCCACTGCACTTCAGTCTGGGCGACAGAGTGAGACTCCAACTCAAAAAATTAAAATTAAAATAAAAATAATAATAATAAAGATACATGACATACAATGATCCATATCCTGTCAATCTTTTCTAAAAAAGAATTGGAGTTATATTCACCTCCTAGTAACGATAATATGACATCTCTGTGGGAGATTTGAATTCAGGTCCTGAAGATTAATTTGCTGCTCTCCCATTTGTAAGATATTCTACAACAAAAGGATTAAATTAATTTAGTCCAGATCAGGGATTATTTCACTGAACCTTCAAGTTACTGCTTAAAGGAATTCTAAGAGAGTTATACATCAGATTAATCTTTAAAGATAAAAAGATTATACTGGATTTTAATCAAAACAACTTGGAATTATTTTTTCCAAAGAATTTTGAAAATAGGTAGAAAGCATCCAATCGAATTAAGGTTATCAACAGAAAAAAATTAATATTAGTATAAAATTAATTTCTCCTATTTTCGATAAGAAACAATATAGACAGTCCTTACAATATCACTTTTTTCCCCCAGAGACTCATGTTTAATACCCTCACCTCCTTCTAGAGGCCTTCACTGTCCTGACTATTTAAAATTTACATATGCAAGCCCACCCCCACTTTAGCAATCCTGATCCTGCCTACTGGGTTTAATTTTTTTTCTAACATTACCATCCTCTATCACTCTACATACTATACTTATCTACTATGTCTATTTTGGCTGTTTTTCTCTACCTACCCAAACTGAATATAAGTTCTATTAAGGCACAGATTTTTGTTTTTGGTTTTGCCCATCTGTTCATTGATATGCCCTAGTATATATAAACAGTGAACTGGTGTAAAACAGAAAGTGTTTGTTTAACAAACTCTAAATGCCAATAATTTTATTCATGCTTCCTCCAATGGACATAGGCGATGCTTAAAAGCAAAACACGACAAACAGCTCTTAAGATTTTTGTTGGACCTTCTAAGAGTAAAGGAAAACTTATCTCTATTATTTGTAGGGTTGAAATGTGAGATGAATTACAATTGCCATGATTATCAGTCAATTCAAGTTTTAAAATATAATCGCAAATAATAGCTAAATGAAAATTGTAAAGAACAAGCCCGGAAACACAGAAACAATCATCAAAACATTAAATGCAAGCAACAACAACAACAAAAAATTCCTCTGTTGAAAATATGTCAGTCAAAACACTTTTTTTCAAACATGCCGTTAAATATGTTAAAACCACAAACTGCACAATGCCAAATAAAACTATCAGCATAATTAGACCAAACTTATAAAGATTTATTCCATAGCCTAAGTTTAATATACAGAAATGAAAACCAAAAGAAGAATGCTGACCCCTTCTTAAGATTTCCTTGTCATTGTCAGCTATTTTCTTGGGACATATTAATGATTGGTAAATACATAATGAACAGCATAAATATTTAGCACCATTTCTCTATTATTTAAGGAAGAAAAAAGTACTTATCTATTCATAAGTTAGTTATAAAATGGTGTTTGGGGAACAAGAAAAATAGGCCCATAGGAAAATAGCCCAAAATGACTATAAAGAACTTTAAAATCATATATGCTACTTAAATCAGGAAGGAAAACAGGAAGGAAGGGGGTGGGGGAGAGAGGGAAGGAGAAAAAGAGAAGAAGAAAAAGACATATAGAAAGAAAAAACAAAGAACACATAAAAGGGAATTATTGTTCTAGGGCCAGGAGATTGTGACTAAAAAAGAAGGTTTACAAAGATTAAAATATGTAAACTGTATGTCTGAGTACTCCAACTATTCCCCACAGAAGGCAGACCTGAAGGGAGGTTTCTGTTCAGCTCATGTATTAAACCAGAACAATCATTTAACCTAGCATAAGACAAACCTAACAAAAATCCAAAAGCTCAACTTGAAATAAGTTAACTGGATAATTAGTTTCCTAGCATCCATGATCTCTTTTTAAGGTATCATCATCAAAATAAAGTTTAAAAACGCCAAATAATGGCCTGCCGGCTTAGGAATGGCTTTCTGGTCCTCCAAGTTGCATGACTATCTAAGTATCTATTTCTTTACTTTCAATAGCATTGATGTTAGTATAAAATTGTACACTCAACTCCTCGCATTTGGCTGCTTTGCAATACATCTGTTAGGATCCAAAGATTTGATTTAGATGACTTCGCGGGGGAGGGGAAGGTGGAGGGAGGAGAGTCAGCACACAACAACATAAAACCACTTAAAAATCAGCACTAGTAGTTGTGGCTATCTTACATAAGCTCTTACAGCAATCTGTAATGCAAAGGCAGTATCCATTCAATTACTAAGAGATGTCTCCAACTCTAAACAATTCTCTTAATTCAAATAAATGAATTTGACCAAATCACTTCTATAAATCTCTTTTATCCGACAGAAAGCAACTGTAAGACTTGTACTACTATCACAAAAAAAGAGGAGATCAAGATTGGATTCATTTCAAAAGAGAAAAAAAGCAAAGAACAGTATAAAGGGAATTGGAAAGTTCAACAAAAATATTCAGGACAAATACTGGAATGTGACCTCAAGGACATATAACCCAGGGGGGCTCCTCTTCACTACTAAAGGTAAAAAATAAAGTAAGTGGCCTAAAATTCATGAGTCTCCTCCCTGTTAATCTCAAAGCAGAGCACAAATGGTCTCCATTCTCCCTTCTGGAATTAAAGGGAGTGAAGTCCCACTGTTTCATTTTGCACTCCAATGTTAACAAAAACAAGAAACATTTGCAACTTATTTGAGTTAATTATCTTGAAGGTTGAAGTCCTTCAAAACCGCGTGTATTTTCTGTCCATCTACTCACTCCTTGATCAAAAAATATTTTAACATATACTAGGTATAAACCTTGTGCTAAGTGCTAACTTGGCAGGAATCAAATTCTTCACAGGTAACTGTACATTCTGTTATTGACCTGGCTAAAATAGGTGAAATTTGTTGTCTAGATGGAATGTTCTGTCTTTCATATTTCTAGAAAAAACTGACATCTGAACACATCCCTCCATCCTCCCATGTGGATCACAGGTTTATATCCTCCTTGTAAGTATATTATTCTGCCCCTCTAGACTATAAACTCCTCAAAGCAAGGACTCTATCCATTCATTGGGCTCCCACCTACTTCCTCCCATAAAGCGCTAACACACTGTCTCGTACATTGTGGGAGCTTAGAATAGCTGTATAGTGTAATACACGAAGGAAGAGCAATAACATAGACTGGTAAAGGAGAAAAAAATGTCTGTTTCCATAGCTGAGCATTCTCACAAATAAAGAAAATGATCTCCTTAGTATCAATATCTTGTATAAATTAGAGTGTGCCCTAACACTGCTCATATTCTAGGAGTTAGAAGAGCATTTCAGACATCCCAATGTTCTGGTGAAACTGATACCATCATTCACAGGAATTAGGAAAATGCTAAGATCCTCGATGCTCTTGGGTCCCACTCTCCTCTCCCCTCATGACACCCAGCTTGACCACGACAATTAACTAAGAGACCATAGGGGCTATGTTTGTTTTACATGTTTAAGACACCCAGAGTTCCAGTTCATTGCTTCAAGGCTGAAACACGGCTGTCCTCAAAGGACTGAACTTCTTAGCTCTGTGAGTAAAGGCTCCTTTTTTTCCCACACCACCAAACAATGGTCCCAAAAGTGAGGTTGAAGTCCTCCTTGCTCCTCTTTGTCAAATCATTCTCCCTCCCCCTCCCAAAAGACCCACAGGTCCTCAGTACTGCCTGTGAGCAATACTCATTGTGAGCAAACCTCTCTCAATTTCTTAAAACATATCAACAACTTGCTTCTTAACGCAATCATCTGCTGACCACTTCCCTCTCTACTGTAGGTCTTGATTATATAGTTCACCATCAATCTACCCAAGAATACTCAAAATATCTATTGGTCTCAATAATTTCCCTTTCCAATTAAGAGTGACCTTTCAGCTCTTGCAATCTTTCCTTCAATCTTGTCCTCTGTTTCACCTTAGCTGCTCAGATCTATGATTATATCCTAGAAGGCTTAAACCTACAGAATAACCTCATTATTCAGCACACCTCTCAGTCCACCAATTCCTTTTGTCCACCTTACTCCCTCTTCTTGACCCTATCATAATTTACAATCTATTCATAGTCACCCTTTCTATGTCCCTCACCTTCCCACTTTATGTCCTCTCTTTCAGCTTCCCAGCTTCGATTTCATAATTATTATCTCTTGGTTAAACTTGCCCAACAAAATCTGACCACATGTGAACCCAACTTTTCACCTACTCTGTGCATCCTACACCTGCCTTGTGCAGCATGTTCACTCCCTAGAATTTGAACCCACAACCACACAGATTATTCTCACTCTGAACACACACTCACTAACCCCAAGTGGATCCTTAATGCTAGCAGGCAAGAAAACTGCAAAGATGTGTCCTAGTCACTCTATCACTTTTCTAGAGGACAATTCTGTATTATTCTCCTCTCAGATTTCCACCATCTGCACTCTCAGTGCAAGATCTGATTTGACTTTTTCAATGAGAAAATAGAAGCAAACAGTAGAGAATGCCCTCAACTCCCAAAAGTTCATTTCTTTACCTACCAGCATCTATGGTCCCATCTTCTATCTTCCCTCCTATTATGGTGAACCAATTTTCTCTGTTCCTGTCAAAGATCAAGTCCTACACCATTGCATGAGCTCCCATCCCATCTCACCTATTCAAGAGCATCTCTGTATCAGTTCTCTCCTCTATCTCCTGCTTGATCAATTTTCTTCTCTATTAGATTATTGTCATTTACCAATGGATCATACCTCTCATATGATCATAATCTCAAATCTTACAAAATAAAAAAATCCCACACTCTCTTGAAACAGGATTAATTTTTGGATACCTGACTCCCAAGAGTTGTCTCTACTCTTGCTCCCTCCATTCTGCCAGTTTCTCTTGAGCCATCCACAATAAGGTTTCATTCCCACTCCACTCCCACTTCAGTTATTCCTCTGCTCAAGTCTTTGCTCCAACGTGCAAGGCCTTTCCAACCACCATACTCAAAATTACAAGCCCCGCACCCTTGTTCATCTCTTCCTCCTTTCTTCTCTGCTTCATTTTTCTCTAAAGCTCTCATTACCATGTGACATCCCATAGATTTGATTCATTTCTGCACTTATTCTCACCCCTATAAGTAGGACAGCTCCAGAAAATCATGATTATTTGTCTGTTTTATTCTCTGCTATTTTCCTGCATCTAAAACAGTTATACGCCAATACATATACAATAAATGAATGAATGAATATATGGATGTGGGAGAATTATAGCATAATGCTTAATTAGCATTAAGCCTTTGGAATCAGATAGTTCTCCATTTAAATAGTAGCTTTGAATGCTTGGATTGATATAGTTTGGATCGTCCCTTCCAAGAGTCATGTTGAAATGTGATATCCAATGTTGGAGGTGGGCCTAAGGGAAGGTCATTGGATCATGGGGGAGGGCAGATCCCTCATGAATGACTTGGGACTATTCTCGCCGTCCTGAGTCTCTATTAGCTCATGAGATAAATGGTTGTTTAAAACAAATTGACACCAGCTCCCCTCTCTCTTGCTCCTGTTCTCGCCACGTGACACACCTGCTTCCTCTCTAACTTCTACCATGGTTGTAAGTTTCCTGAGGCCCTATCAGAGACCCAGCAGATGTCAGTGCCATACAGAACCATCAACCAAAATAAATCATTTTTCTTTATAAATGATCTAGTCTCAGATAGTTCTTGATAGCAGTGCAAAACAGACTAATACAGGCACGACTTTGAACCTCTCTACAACTCAGTTTTCTTCACTGTAAAGTGCAGACAATAAGCGGTGCCATAAAATTATCAAGATAAATAAAATGTTCTATGTAAAGCAGTCAACAAATTCCTTAGAACACAGAAAACAGCCAATAAATGGTCACTTTTACATTATACCAGGTCAATAGGTACAAAGCCATTTTAACGATTACATTTTGAGCTGCTCCATTTTCTAATATTTTAATATCCCAAGGCCCCAAAAGACATAGTTTCATCTTATGCAATGTAACACAGATACCAGTATACTCCCAATACCTTGGGCTCATATTAGAATACTGCTTTAGTCCATAACATATGTGCATCACCAGCTTGCATTTATTTGCCTCATTATCACATGCTCACATTGTGCTAGGCTCTAAAGTCAGCAACTCATGATACTCCTGGTGTGTGGTTGCACATACCACCCGACAAAGCCCACAAAATTACTAACATGATCCGAAGTCTTGCTGGCTCCCACCATGACACCTAGAGCAAAAACATAATCACCTGATTAAACTAACTGCCACTCATTCAAGCACTGAATCACCAAGGCGATAGACTTACAGCATTATTTCTCATGCCCCTTTTAAGAATGAGGTGAAGTAAAAATAACCAAAACAACATAATGAACATGAGTGACATGAAATGCATAATGAAGGATGCTCAGGGTTCAAATGCATTTTTCCTATATAATTGATGAAAGGATGATAGAATCATAAACATTTAGAACTGGTAGTATGGCATTCTTATTTTTTAAATAAGGAAACTGAAGAGATCCTCTGAGGTTATGTGAAGAGACAAGGTATTATGCTTCCCCATGGGAAGGAAAATAACTTCCATGGATCAAATCCCCCATAGCAGAGACAGACAGTCAGCAAAATGGAATGGCATGGACACAGGAATAGCAATCAGCACAACACCCAGCGCAATAAATATTTGTGCAAGAACAGAATTAAGAGGACAATGACCTGAATTCTGGTTGCAGCTATGTACACAACCTCCTTAAATAAGTGACTTTACTTCCTTGGTCTCAGTTTTTTCATCTTCGTACTTGATATCAGAGTCAGTAGATTCCACTAACTTAGGGGCATGCCAGGAAACTGAGTATAATTTGTAGGGGTAGGAAAAGGAAAAGAGAAACCTTTTAAAGTTGTTTGTGCTAAGACTCCCAAGGCTGTCCTAGACATTGGAGCCTAAAGGTCATATTCTATTTCAATAAATAGAAAACAAATATTTGAAAAACAGAGTAAGCATGAACAAATATTTGACTGTCCATTTCCCTAAAGAAAATACACAAATGTAGCAGCACAAGTAAAACACTCATTATTCTGAGATGCCACTATATGTTAATATTTTTAAAAATTTATCTTAAATCTAAAATAGCACTTTTAACAATCACAGCTTTTATTGACTCTATGGTGCGTGTGTATGAAACATCCATGAGAATCCAAAAATGCAAAATAATGAGGTATTTTTCTGCCACTTTTGGAAAACTAAGGGAAAATTCCATTTTCTCTGAACTTAAGGCTGCCATCCATTATTTCTTCAGGAAGAGTTTTACTAACTTTTTTTTTTTATAAATTCAACTTCTGTGCATCATGTCCTCAAATACATCATCCACAGATGATGACTAACTCACAGCAGACCTGTCTCCTCTTTAGGGCTGGTTGAAATGTTACCTTCCTTCTTGACAGGTCTAAGTATGTCAGTTATTAATAATAATTTTTACATGTAAGTTTCTTAACATTTATAAGGGAAGATTCCCCCAAAGCCTTGCAAGTTAAACAGCTTTACTTTGCATATATATTTTTCTAAGCATCCCTAAAAAGACTATAGTTTTTTAGTGACTATTCTTAAGAAATAGCTCAGTTGTAAACAAATCAGAAATAAGACCAGAAACCCTACTTTTCATTCCTTGACCTGACTGTCCCGTGACAATTCTAGCTAACTAATGAGAATTAACTTAAAACAAATCACAACATAGAACTCTTAGGAAGATATTTCTATATGTGGTATTTCTAGAAACATTACAAATTCTATGTGTTAAGCTATGTAAAATTTGGGAACTAGATTATCATACTGCACTAAGTAAATCTTGGGATATCCAACATGCCACCCACGGGCCATATGAAACTTCCAAAATTGAAAAGCCTCTTGATGATATATATGCAATTCATTCCAAAAAGTAAATCTTCCCTTCTACCTTAACCCAATGTGGCTCTCACATATGCGGAATGTTCATTGTTTGAAAACACATCAAATGTCCATGATTTATAACCAGAAAATCAGTTTGCGTATGTGAAAATATGAGTCATAGATTTGCAAGCAAGGAAGGAGAGTATCTTTTCCAAATAAAAGAATACTGGGCATAAAACAGTGAAGCCTGAGGTCAACTTGTTACCCGAAGATTCAAAAAGAGTTGCAGCTTATGCCATTTGGTCTCAGTCTGAGTCCCCTGCTATACAGTTTTCTTTGGATTCTACAAAGTGTCAAAACTCTGGATGTTACACAAGAAGAGACCCCCTAGGTCTCCAGTACAGTGGAAACACAAAGTCACTGCCAGAGGTATTCAGCATGGTTCCTGTTATGATTTCCTGTGTTCTGATGACAAAAGATGTAAATAGTTACCAAGCAGTTACCAAAAATACTGAACCCATTCACAAAGGATGCAAAGAGTCTAAGAGTGACTAAACAATGCTCCCTGCAAATATGCTGCTACCCATTCAGGGTCAACATTTGATCCTGTACAAAAAAGTGGCCATCTTGAGACATTACTTGACCATTTGTTATGTTAATTTCCAATGTGTGAAGGACTCTTCCTATCAGAGAATCACCCACGAGCCACCACAGGATATTTCTTATTCTGATAACTGAAGGGTACACGCTGGAGGAGGGAGCCATTGATTTATTTTCACCACTTTTCCCTGGCTGACAGCAATCTAAAAGAGAAGGAACACGCCAGATCACTTATCTGCTTGCTTGGCATGTCTGGTAGTCATGGGAGCCCATATCGAGGCCATCTGTTCAGGTCCTAGTCTCTCCAAACACGCACAGAAAGATGACGTCAGAGGGGGTGTGCTTTAGCCCTGTTAATGAGCTGCCCGAGATAAACCAGAGACCTAGCCTAAGCAGCCCACTCACCCATCTTCTCTCTTAGCAGCCAAGTCCAATCAAGTCATGGATTGGTGCAGGCACAACTATTTTAAAGTTGATTTCTCTAGACAAATGTTCAGTTGATTAGAACATCTCTGGCTTAGTCCCATCTGATAGACATGTAGGTAGATAAATCCAGTGAGGTAAAAGAAATTCACGTTTCATACACCCTACTAAGTGAAACCACCTCAGAAGATATCATGTTCAGTTCTTATCTGATGGTATGTTAGTACACCTTCAAGCTCAGCTCCTGGGTGTCGCTAAAATTACTGCAGCCAGAAAGACTGTCTGCAGCAAGGCCGGCAAGATGATAGCCACTTTTCAGAAACAGCAGTGTCATAGCTCTACTCAGTGAAATAAAATCAAATGAGATATTCTGTTTTGCCTCCAGATCACCCCCATTGCACAAAGGTTTATGTTCTATTACAAAGAACTGCCAATCACTACAGATTAGGTTAGGATAGAAGAATGCATCAGTAGATGGCTTTTGTGATCAGAATTCTAACTTCATGTTAACATGCACAGTATTTATGAACTCATCTGGAGATAATTTGACTTTCCAAAGTATTTTGAATTTTGCTTTTGTACCCTAAAATGTGTCTTGCTTTTTTAGTTATCTTTAAGACAACCATGGGAAGGATGTCCTAGATTTTTCAAAATAACCCATCATGATAACAAAGGAACTTCTGAGATCTAGGGCCATTTTGGCAGTTATGTTGGTGGCACTCCTCCATCCCCCAAAAAACACCTGTTTCCAATCCACAGTAAGACCTCTAGTGACTACCCAGATCCTCTCTGAGTAGAAACCCCATGTTAGAACCATCATCTGCTTTTTTCCCGTACATACCCCCTTCCACCTAAATCTACTTTCCCCTCATTTCATATCCACATTCCTTCAGGGAACTTCCTGTAACTCTCTACATGAGAACTACTTCATGGTGACTTGCTCAAACTTTATAGCTCTCAGTTTATATATTTGCATTTCCAGTTCGGCTTCCTGTTTTACTTGGTCTAGACTCTGGAGCAATAGAAGAGAGAGGGGTGGCGGGGAGAGGGAGAGGGAGCGGGAAAGAGAGGGAGAGAGGGAGGGAGGAAGGAAGGGAAGGAGATCAACATAGATACACTGATGTTCCACATTAGCCTTCATTTCATTATGATTTGATAAATTCAGTGTACATTATTTCATTTATTCTTTCCTGTTGAAGTTCCTATTAGTTAGATTTTGGACCTGACAGATTTTCTAAATTACTTCTAGTTATCTATGTATCTATATCTATATACTGGTCTATTCCATATGCAATTATAAGGCTTTTCAATAAGAGTAGTCTTTTGTTAAGATCAAGAATTTTAGCAGACATAATCCAAATCCTATTCTCCCAAGAAATAAAATAAATTTAAAACACTTAGTAGAAAAGAAGGTAAAAGCCAAGTATGAAAGGAGATCAATGAGATGCCAGATCTTCCATCTTACTCTGAAGAGCCAGAGAAAACTCAGGCGTGGGAAGTACCAGATACAGTGTAAGAGAAGAGTACAAGAACACCTTGTATTACCACATTTTACTTTATTGTGCTTCACAGATATTATGTGTTCTACAAATTTAAGGTTTCTGGCAACCCTGTGTCAAGCAAGCCTATTGGTACCAGTTTTCCAATAGCATGTTCTCACTACGTGTCTTTGTGTTTTATTTTGTTAGTTCTCACAATAATTCAAAATTTTCCATTATCATTTTATTTGTTATGCTGATCTGTGATCAGTAATCTTTGATGTTATTATTGTAATTGTTTTGAGGCATCACAAGCAGCTCCCATATAGGACATTGATACCATGTGTGTTCTGACTGCTCCATTGACAGTCCTCTTCCCCATCTCTCCTTCTCTCCAATGGCCTCTGTATAATCTGAGACACAACATTATTGAAATTAAGCTAGTTAGTAACCTTACAATGGCTTCTAGGTGTTCAAGTAAAAGGAATAGAATAGTCACATATCTTTCATTTGAAATCAAAAGCTAGAAATGATTTGGCTTAGCGAGGAAGGCATGTTGAAAGCTGAGATAGCCAAAGTTAAGCCTCTTGTGCCAAACAGCTAAATTGTGAATGCAAAGGAAAACTTTTGAAAAAATTCTGAACTCACTACTCCAGTAAATACACAAATTTTAGGATAGGAAAAACAGCCTTATTGCTGCAATGGGGAAAGTTTGAATGATCCTAATCAGAAGATCAAATCAGCCTCAGCATTCCCTTAAGCCAAAGCCTAATCCAGAGCAATGTCCTGACTTCAGTTCTATGAAGGCTGAGATGAGTGAGGAAACTTCTGAAGAAATGTCTGAAGCAAGAATCGTTTGCTACATGAGGTTTAAGGAAAGAAGCAATCTCTGTAAAATAAAAGTATGAGGCGAAGCAGCAAGTGCTGATGGAGAAGCTGCAGTAAATTATCCAGAAGATCTGGTTAAGACAATTGTTGAAGGCAGCTACTCTAATCAACAGATTTTCAGTGGAGGTAAAACAGCTTTCTATTGAGGTAAGATGCCATTTAGGACTTTCATTGCCGGAGAGAAGTCAATACCTGGCATCAAAGCTTCAACATCAGCCAAGAGAGGCTGACTCTCTTGTTAGAAACTAATGCAGCTGGTGACTTTAAGTTGAAACCAATGTTCATTTAACATTTGGAAAATCTTAGCGCCCTTAAGAATTATGCTAAACCTACACTGCCTGTACTCTATAAATAGAACAACAAAGTCCAGATGATAGCACAGCTATTTACAATGTTTACTGAATTACTTAAGCCCACTGTTGAGACCTACTGCTCAGAAAAAAGATTCCTTTCAAAATATTACTGCCCATTGACAAGGCATCTAGTAACCCAAGAGCTCTGATGGAGATGTACAGGAGATTAATGTTGTTTTTATGCCTACTAATACAACATCCATTCTGCAGCCCATGGATCAAGGAGTCATCTTAACTATGAAGTCTTAAGAAATACATTTTGTAAGGCTATAACTGCTATAGAAAATGATCTTTTTAAGGGATCTGGGCAAAGTAAATTGAAAAACTTCTGAAAAGGATTTACCATTAAGAGTATTTCTGATTGGTGGGAGGAGGTCAAAATGTCAACATTAACTGCAGTTTGGAAGAAGTTAATTCCAACCCTTATGGATGACTTGGAGGGATGCGAGACTTCAGTGGAAGAAGTAACTGCAGATGTGGCAGAAGTAGTAAGATAGTTAGATTAGAAATGGAGACTGAAGATGTGACTGAATTGCTGAAATCTTATGACAGCATTTGAGCAAATGTGAAGTTGCTTCTTTTTTTTTTTTTGAGTTGGAGTCTCACTCGGTCGCCCAGACCGGAGTGCAGTGGCCGCTCCCGGCCACCGCAGCCTCGACCCACTGGGCTCCGGCGATCCTTCCGCCTCAGCCTTCCGAGTAGCCGGAATTACAGGCGCGCGCTACCACGCCCGGCTGATTTTTTGATTTATTGTAGAGATGAGGTCTCGCTGCCCAGGCGGGTCTCGAACCCGCGGGCTCAGGCAATCCACTCACCTCGAAGTTGCTTCTTATGGCTGAACAAGAGATGTTTCTTGCGATGGAATCTACTCCTGCTGAGAATGCTGTGAGCATTGTTGAAATGACAACAAAATGGATTTATAATGTTACATAAACATAATTGATAAAGCAGCAGCAGGTTTTGAGAGGATTGAGTCCAATTCTGAAAGTTCTATTGTTGGCAAAATGCTATCAAGCAGCATTACATATTACAGAGAAATTTTTAGTGATAGGAAGAGTCAATATATGCAGCAAACTTTGTTATTGTCTTATTTTAAGAAATTTTTACAGCCACTCCAACCTTCGGCAACCACAACCCTGTCAGTCAGTAGCCATCAGCATCAAAGCAAGACCTTCCACTAGCAAAAAGATTATAACCTGAGGAAGCCTCAGGTTATTGTTAGCATTTTTTAGCAGTAAAGTATTTTTAAATCAATATATGAACTTTTCTTAGACATCATGCTATTGCACACTTCATAGACCACAGAATAGTGTAAGCACAACTTTTATATGTACTGGAAAACCAAAAAATTCATGAGATTCACTTTTGATATTTTACTTTAATATTCATTTTGTTGCAGTGGTCTGGAATCAAATTCCTAGGTATACCTACATGTTAGATTTTTAAAAGATTGAAAACAAAGGGATATTTTGCAGTCTCTATAGGGAACATTTATTTTCTTGTGCCTCTTCTTCCAACACAATCTATTACACGATTACTCATCACACATTTTCTCAGGAGTATTGGGAAATGTTAGATGAAGAAAATGAACCTGAAGGATGTTGGCAGGTGGGGATGAGAAACACTGATATCCTTGACCCCTCTCCTGCCTAACTGTAAGATATCAACAGCTAGGTTTATGTTTCCTTGAAAGGAGATTGAAGAATCTTGCTCTAGAAGGACTGTGGGAAAACATGCATATACTGACCAACATTTGGGGCACCCCAACCAAAATTTACCTTGCTGGTCACAGAAAGGCTGACCCATAAGCAAATGTAACTATCTCACAAAGCTGCTCATCAGTGTTTAAGAATGAACATGAAAGGAAAGCAAGGATTACCATATGTTTGAGTAAGGTCTTCAACACAGAATGGAGAATAAAATAAGAAAAAAAGAAACAAAAATGAAATTTCAAATAATCTATAGTTGATATTATCAAAGATATAAAAATATATTGCATCCATGAATTAAGAACAAGATGTCATTAAAAGGAATAATTACAGAAATAAGAAAAAGTTCCTTGAGATGAGAATAATAGACTCTGGAGAATCATAAAGAGGGCAGAGAGGGAGGGAAGGAAGAGTTGAAAAGCTACCCGTTAGATATCATAGTTACTATTCGGGTGAAACATCCAAAAGGAGCCCAAACCTCACCATCACACAATACACCCATGTAACAAAATATATGTTCATGTGATGGCAACTTTTGTCCATAAAGAAAAAACTAATTAAACTTTAAAATAAAAAGTTATGTGAAATTAAAAACATAAACATATAAAAATATAAACATTACTTTCTAAAAGTTAAGAAGATAAAAGCAAGGAAATTTGTTCCAAGGAAGAACAAAAAGACAAAAAAAGGGCTTATAAACAAACAACAAATGAGTTATTCAGAAAAGCCATGAAGTCCAAAATCTAACTAATAGGAGTTTCAGGAGGAAAAATCAAACAAAATAGTTTGTACAGAAATTATCAAAGAGATGATTTTTTTAAATCCTCATAACTGAAATATGCAAACCCCCAGGATTAAAAGTCCTTGAAAATATCTAACAAAATCAATAAAATCCACATCAATATACTTAAAAATTCTAGAGGGTGAGACAAGAACGAAAGTCTCATATACAAAGAATTGTTTTCAAAACGGCATCAGAATCCTCAGCATTATTGAAAGTTAGAAGAGAATGCAGTGGTCCCTTCAAAATGCTAAGAAAAAAATATTCTCATCCTATATGTCTGCACCTGAAAAAATTATCAATCCAGCCAAAGGATAGAGAAAAAAAATTTTTAGACATGCAATATTACAATTTTTTTTTCCTTTCTCAAAAAGTCATCATAGTGAGAGATAATAGGAGATCCTGGAAATAGAAGGTTTCACATAAAAAAGGTTCAAGAAATTTCCAAAATGATAGCATGGACTCCATACTCACAGTAAACAAGAATTTTTAAAAGACCACAACGTATGAAGTGGGTTAAGCATCTATCACAATTCATTTTCCATTTACAGTAGTTTGGTAGGAGGAAACTGAAGGTGAAATTGAGGTTAATGACACACTGAATAAGGAAGGAGTCTGTTAGGATTTGGATAAGAAATTAATAGAATTCCAAAGGCACTTGAATCTGTTTAGTTCATATAGAAAAACAAACAATAATTAGTATCTTCAGAGTCCTGGTAGTCTTATGGAAACTCAACCAAATTCAGGTCTTTTACAATTCTGTTCAATGGTGAAAGGCTCTGAATTTCTTTTTAGCTGCAATACCCATCCCCAATTCTTCGGCCATTTTGACAAATCCTTTAGAGGGGAGCCATGTGGTTTAGAATTGGAAGCAATTGCTTTTCATAGAAAAAATATGTTTCTTTGAGAGAAACTAAGAAAGAAAAGCATAACAGTAATAGTCATAATCTTGTGTCTCCTGTGAGTTATATCTAGGATTGTTGGCAATCCTTTGCCCTCACATCCTTGCCACAGTACAAATTCACACACGTGCGTGCACGCGCGCACACACACACACACACACACACACATACACATACACACACATACACACACACACACACACTCTCTCTCTCTCTCTCTCTCTCTCTCTCTCTCTCTAAGGAAGAGTGGTCATTAGTTCCAAAAGGCTCACAAAATGCACAAGCCTTTTACCCTAAAATCTTGTGATACATCCCAAAATACCTTTTAATTTATGAACAGAGATTCCATATTACCTCGTCAATCCTTTCGTCTATCATGTTTCCTAATTTTGAAACATCAATGCACAATTTGGATGACCTTTTATACAGAAAAGAAATACAGTAAAGTGAGCAACAAACAACACTTAAAATCAATATGTAGATCAAGGAGGCAGTAATAAAGACACAAAGAAAGGGCTTCTTATTATAATAGCTAAAGACAAGGTAATCGAGCTGGACTCGGTGGCTCAGCCTGTAATCCCGCGCGCACCTTTGGGAGGCTGAGGTGAGTGAATTGCCTGAGCCCGCGGGTTTGAGACCCGCCTGGGCAGCAAGACCTCATCTTTACAATAAATCAAAAAATCAGCCGGGCGTGGTAGCGCATGCCTGTAATTCCGGCTTCTTGGAAGGCTGAGGCAGAAGGATCACCGTAGCCCAGCAGGTCGAGGTCAGGGTGGCCGGGAGCGGCCACTGCACTCCAGTGTGGGCGACAGAGTGAGACTCCAACTCAAAAGAAAAAGACAAGGTAATCAATTAAATTACCACGATGATTGTACTTTTGTGGCATTCAGAGGTCATAATAAAATGGCAATCAGATTTGCTCAAGAAAGCAAGTTCCCCATAAATGTGTAATAGTTTTGTCGATCAATAAGTATTTATGATTAAGCTACGATTTGCTCAGCACTGAATTAATAGTGGAAATTTTTAAAAGCAAAATATATGTTATTACGTTGGCTCTTGTAATTACGGTAAGAAACCTAAATACGCACTAAATAGAAATGGAGTAATATAGGAAAACCAGTGAGAAGCTTCATGGAGGAAGTGCCACATTTGCTGTACATCTGAGGCAAAATCAAGAAGAGGAAAAGGGGGAAAGAAAGGATCCCCGAGCATGGGGAGAAACAAACATTTTGTTTCTGATGACTGTTGAGAAAAATCACGATAATTAGAGAAACTACTTATCAATTATGCCCAGATGATAAACGAATATTTTTTTAAAAGCCACCTTGCCATTGTTTCGATTTTATACATGGGAATGTCCATCCCCAGAGACTCTGAGCCAAGCTGCAGAAAATTAAGAAGGAAAGGAGAAAGAGAGGAAAAGAAGTAGGGATCCTCCACACCTTGAAGGAGCTGAGGATCAAACAAGGAGAGATGGTATGGTAAAGGGTAGAGTGTTTTTGAAAGGCAGACATTAGAAAAGCTAGAGTCAAATAATTAGGATGTAATGGAGCATAATCCAGAATGAAGTTGAGTAGCTTTACAGAGAAGAGAAAATGTTTTCCTATGAGACAAGAGAAGAATAAGAGGAAATTCTTTTAGCTATGCAAATAAAAAAGAAAGAAGTATTCCATTATGAGGAGACATTTATTTTGTAGATCTTGTATCATTCAAAATGCCACAAAGTAGATGGACAACATCTATCCATCATCTATCCATCCAGCGTTTCTTCATGCAGCAAACACTTCAAAGTACAGATTGTATGTTTAAGACAATCGTGGCTTTGAAGAATACAAAAACACTTAGTTCCCTCCCTTAAAGTGCTGCTGGTATACAAGTAAAGTTTGCTCTTTTCCCCATCCCCAACCTACCTATTGTCCCTATTGTGAGCTCAAAGTAAGACTGACAAATCTGCTATTTAAAATGTTTTTATGATTGAGAGGGCTGTCATTCTCCAAGGTTTCCAAGAAAGGGCCCTTTTCAAGAGCTTTTTATGTCCTTCTTACTACAAATAAAAGACAGAAGTCTGACACATAGCTATGGCATTACTAAAAAAAAGTAATTTTGAAATTGTAAAAATGATTAAAGCCATTGAGCAGCAATCATTGGCCTATTGAGGAAAAATGCCGGAAAGGTACCATGGAGAGACTGGTGTGTGGATAGATTTAGAAAGGTCTTCCAAGACTATTTGCATTTATCTTTGAAGCTGTATTCTCTCTCTTGCCTCTATCATTAGCTTATGCATAGCTCCATGTTGTCATCCAAATTGAACCTGTTCAGTATGGAATCTTATAAGCCATGGGGAAACAAGACCACTGGTAAATAGAAGTAATTACAAACTGGGAATCTTCACTCACCCAGTTAAAGTTTCTGCTGATTTAAGTAGAAAATCAAAAGATGAAGCCAGCAGGTACAAGGCAACTGTGTGTCTCAATCTCGCAGTTCACTGAGGACTAATAATTCATGTGGCACTCTTCTGCAAGGGGCCAATGGAAAACAATGGAAAGTAATCTGTGGTACAACTCCCAGCTCCAAACCTGGTGTCTCCTGAATAGCCCTTACTTTAAAGTGCTACTGGAATGATTTTCAAATACAAAAGGCAAGGGAGGCATTTTGGAAATGCTTTGCATAGGGATCAGTGCTTCTCTTAATTTTCATGAAATCCTACATAAGTCACTTAAGATTCTGGGTCTCAGCTTTCTAAAGCTTGATAGGGGAGGAAATGGGAAAAATTAATCCAACTTTCTAAACTTTTGGGGGGGAAAGAAAAACGAACAAAATTAATTCAATATTCTCTGATTATACATACATCCCAGGAAGGATGTCACTTTGGTAATTACTTTTAAGCCTGCAGACAATAGCAATGGCTAACTCTATAACAAGAATTAGACATAATAGCCAGATTTAATACCTAAGATACTAACATATGATTTTATATTACTTAAATAACTCATAACTAGCAATAATCCAATAATCCAATAATCAAGAAACAAAATAACATAGAATCAATATTAATAGTCATAGAAAGCCAATCTTAAGAATCTAGCTATAAAATGTTACCTTCACATATTTGCTTCTCACAAAATCCTAAACCCATCCAAGAACACCAATAGGCCCATTCTGGGAGACATATTTCCAAGGATTAAAGTGGGGGGAAGTAAAAGTTGAGACATTGCTGACTCTGCTGGTTTTCCTGTCTAAAGTATTTTCTTCTGTAGAAACATGAATATTTGAGTAAGCGAGTAAGAGTGGAAATCAGAAACCAAGCTACTAATCTCCAATGTTTTCAACTACAACATTAATGCAAAATTAGTAATCATAAGATGGAGACAATTTATCTTGAAATTGTTCGCAAAACTTCCATGAAGAATACTGTTTTTGAGAGTAGGCACATTCAACATGTCTCTGGGTATCAGTGAATCAATTTTTAAATCAACTGAACCAAGTATCACACAGGGCCTATCCACGCAGAGATAATAAGAGCTTAGAGTCTACTAAGGAATAGTAATTGAATACACAAACTGTTAAGAGTTACTTGAAAGGACAGCATTGTAGGAGCAGATTATGGGTGTTAAGGAGGGAATGCATTCCAGGCAGACAGAGATGACTGCAAAATAACATGTAGCCAATGACTGAGGTAGTCTGGGCACTGTGACTTGTTCCTTATAACTCTAACATGGATTTCTAGGGCAGTTGTTGCAAGACCTGCTCAAGGATAATGCAGTCTGCCAAGCTAAGGGATCCAGATTTTACCACAAAAGGCTTTAAACAGATGAGTCAGATAATCAGATTTACTTTTAGAATGATCACTGTCCCAGCTGCATAAAGAATGGATTAAAAGGGTGTGATATTAGAGACAGTCATATGTGAGACTGTTGGATTTCAAACTAAATTTAAGTGACCTCTTTCTACAAATTCTATGGGTCAAATCTTCTACTAAACATAGCTCTCACATTCATATTGCCTCTTTAGAAAAACAGCAGAGTCTAAACATATATTGAAGGTGAATATGTTTTTTAATATCCTGTCAGATTATCTTAACAGGAAAAAGAAAAGCCACTCAAGACTGACATTAAGATATATTTTTTGAGGGGCTGTTATGATCATTCTAACCCAATCTTTCTCTGACTGTACTATTAAAGACAACACAGTTAAGCTTTTGCAGGAAAAAATTCTCATAACCATAGTCTTTGCCTTGTATTTTCATACTCTGTCACAAAAAGAATATGGAATGCTTTTAAAGCTGATTATATAATTCACAGCAAGATTTGTTCCATTCTTAGTGATCAGTAAAATTATTAAGTTAGCAGCAGTCATCCATGTACTTTTCTCTACTTCAACCAGAAAAGAGGAAATGATATTCATCGCTTATGAAATGATCCTCCATGAATAAATTATCCTGCAGCTATAATATTTTTAAATTTCCTCATATCTATTAAAAACTAAATCAATCAAATCACTTAGATGTCAGAATGTTTAAAAAGATAGATATTGTCAAAATGCCACAATTTCTGGTAAAGATTCTGCCAACATCTTAAGGAATCAGAATTAAAATAGAATCTCCGCCCTAAAGAATCATACTAAACACATTAGCCATTGAGATTGTAACACATGTTGCTTCTGGATAAAGAATACCCATGTTTTCCCACTTGGGCAAAACACTAATTAGATGTGTAACCACACAAACAATGTCTATTAATGGAATAATTATTTAAATATTGCATTTTCAAAAATCAAACCGAATTTCCTTCTAAATAGAATATAGTCCAATTTGCTTATTGATTTTGACTTGTTCTCGTATGTTGTTTGACACAGACAGCCTCTTAGTTGAGCCCACTTTCATAATATTTGAATACTCACTAACTGTCAGGCTCTGCATGTGCAAAGAATTCACAGTAAAGCCAGGGAGAGATGCATAAAGAGATAATTGCCACATCTCATAAAAGGTCAAATGCTAGGACAGGTGCTAGGACAGCCGTGCATATGAGGTTCCAAGAAGGCTTCCTAGAGGAGAGGAGCAAAGTCTGCTAGAAGAGCAGTAATTTTCCAGGTGAAGAAGGGCTTAAAGGCATTTTATTTAGATTAATTTATATGGCCTAAGACATAGAGGCATGAAGCAGCATTGGTCTGGGGAACAACTATTAGTAGCTTGATGTTCCTGGAATATGAGATATGGAATGCAGAGTCATGGGAGATGAAGCTGTTGACATAGATAGGCCTGGATCTTGGGTATTCTTCTAGAACCAGTACATGAGCCTGGCTCACTCTCTCATAATAGGATGAGGAAATATTTTACTGAATTTTAGGCGAGAGTGCTTGTAATACAACTTCTGGATTATGTTTTTTTTTTAATTCCACTACTAACTTCCTATGAACATCTGGGAAAAACCATTTAGTCTTTCCACATCTCTTTTCTCTTTTGAGAGACAACCTACCTGCTGAATGAGGTGTATTAAAGTACAAAAGATAACAAATGAGAGCGTGCTTTGGAGAGCATAGCCACAATATTATTTTTAAGTATTTTATTTTAATAATAATTACTTATTATGCATAGAATGAACCACCCCCAGGTTTACAAGAAATAGCACATACATACATTTTATAGTATGTGTGGGAGGGACGTGCCTATGTGAATATAATGCGACAATGACTTTAGTAAACACAGCGCTATGATGGCATGCCCTTCCTTTCTTTTTTTTTTTTTGACAACCAGTGCTGTCCTAAGGGAAAAATAATGAAGCAAATTAAAATTCTCTCCATTCTCTCAACCTTTTATTTCATTAATTCCTTTTTTTTCTTTTTCTTTCATTCTTTCCTTTTTTCCCAACTTATCTAAACTACAGAGCCAGGACACATTTATCTCATATTTATGTGTAGGTATAGATTTGTTGCTATGGAATTTGCTTTTCTGGAGAGATTAGCATCTTTGACCATGTGCCCATAGCTTTTATTTTTTTCAGAAAAATATGAAAAGTCTGAGGAACCAGTATAAAATGATCAAAAATTTTATACTAGTCTAATCCTATTTACTTTTATAAAACTCTTAATGGAGAGGTAGACTGTGAGAATGCCACAAAGATAATCTATTTTTATTCCATCAGTTTCTGGCAAGACTTCTCTTGCTCCTCTTTGAAATCAGAGAGATAGGTTAATCAAGGGTAGACCAATCGGTTGGATAGAGTCAGTAGTCAATCAATAGTCTCAGCCAAAGTGCATTGGTTATTAGTGAATTAATATCCCTAGGACAATGTGGAGCAGAGAGGGCTACTATACTGGGGATAGTAATGGGTCATATTGTTTTCTACTCTATTTAACACTTTTATCTATAATTTGGATTAAATATCTGATTAACAAATGTGTATATAACACACAGATTCAAGAGATAAAGATTGAAATTTATTTTTAAATTATTCTGAAGTGTGAAATATTGGATTGAAACCAACAAGATAAAGTTTAACAAGCATACAAATATAAAATTCAGCTTTAGAATTCAAAAATCACATTGTAGAATGGAGAGACCCAATTCAAAGATGATGTAAATTAGCATAAAATGGAAGACTTTATAGTTATCTAAACTATATAGATAATATAAATGTAGCATAAATCTGTAACTCTATATACTATATAACTGTGCAACTATTTATAAATAACTATAGAACTGAAGTTTAGAAAAGATTAGTAATCCATTCCAGGTCATACAGTTAGTAAGTGGTAGTACGGAGAGCTCAGATCCATCTGAATTCAAATCTCGGATTCTTATTCACTATGCTACATTGTTTCCTGTGGCAGAACAGAATTATGTTTCCTGACATGAAGAGATGTTATTATATATGGCAGTGTACAGAACCACTATACAGAGAGAGATAAGGGAGACAAAGAACATATAAGCTCAGTATCCACATAATATATGTGTATATATACCAATACAGATGACTCATGGGAAAAGTCTTTATGGTTATAAAATCTTAACACTATGTTTCTGGGTGATGGCATTATTTAGTGGTTTTAAATTGTTATTTTTCATCTGAATGTTCTAATTTTTTCAAATGGTCACATATTGCTTATATAATAAAATACATCATGCAAATAACTAAGGCATTGCTGTGATTAGAATTTTAGCATTAGTCAAAATGTGACTCAGGTGCTAAAATCATTAAAACTGCCCTAAAGTACATTCGAGAGAGACCGAATGGAGTAAGAAAGCATGTTCCCAGGTTTTATGCTAATGCCCAGAACACTGTGCTCAATAGAACATCAAAAGTGAATAGCCAGGGTGGCAGGAGCCCTGGAGAGCATCTCCTATGGAGAAAAGCGAAAGAACTGAGCAGACTTTGAAAATAAAGGGGAAAAATGAGGGCGAGACATACAACCTTGGCCAGTCAGATTGAGAAAGTTAGAAGCAGAGTTCTATAGTGTGATTCCAGAAGGCAGACGGGATAAATAGACCTGCCGGTCATTAAATATCGAGGTCCCCCTAGGCACCAGGCCCTATGCTTGACACCAGGTATTCACAATGACAGTCAGTGCCCTCAGAGAACTCACAGGTGAGTAAGTGAGCCATCCTGTTATTGCTAATAATTAAATAATTGTACCATGCCAACTGCAGAAGTGTGGGCACTCCAGGAACACATGGCATGGTATCTGTCCTGGATGTCATGAAAGACCCCTCTGAGGTGGTAAGGTGGACATGTGTGAGCAAGGAATTTGCATGGACAGGAGTGGGCAAGTTTGTAAAGGTAGCAGATGGCTTCAAAAAAGTGGTGCAGGGTGGACAAGAACAAGGCTTGCTGCAGAAATCAATGAAGGCCTCTCTCACTATTGCATAAGAAGCAATCACTAACGGTGCTTGTAACCAAACTGCCCTGGCCATGAACCACACCTAAATGAGCATGTTGAAAGATTCAAAGTGACTGTCAGCTTAATAACAGTTCACTGGGGTCAGCTACTTAAGTGGAATTGGGCCTAGGAAAACTAGGTGATGCTAGAAAGAAAATAGTCTACTTCTGATCCAAAATTAGAATAGAATCATGTGATTCTGTTTTGTCATGGATAGGGAGTTCTTTGGCAACACACAGCAAAGGGAATAGACATACAAAATTATGAACAGTGGTGGTCTCCCAGAAGCTAACTCATATTTTTTTTAAAAAGAAAACATTTTAATGACTAAGAATAGGATACAGCAATGTCTGCAAGAGTGCCTAAGACCCTAAGTATGTTTTTCTGGATAATAAGATGCAATCTCATAAGGACATTTCATGAGGATGTGTGAGTGGGTAAGATTCACAGATGAGCTTTGATGTGGGCAAGTGTAAAATTATTCATGTAGGAAAAACAATTCAAATGTCCCTTCTAGAAAGATGAGTTCCAAGAAATCAGTTACAGCTCAGAAAAGGATCTAAAAGTCAGATATTCCCTAAAAATGTGTTACTACTGTCAAAACAGAATAATCTAAGTAACCCTAGATTATTGTCAGCTGTGGTATATGTAGCCCAGCCTTAAGGAACAAGTTTCCTGAAGGATGGGAGCTCTGGGAGATGATACGTAATGTAGCATGAGGGAAACTGAGTCTCACATAAATGCAAGTAAAGGAAAAAAAATACACTCAGTACAAAAAGGAAAAAAAAAGAAGAAGAGGCATTTTTTCTCATCATTCATGAGAGCAGAAAGTGAATTAAGGTGATTTAGAACCATGGGGAGAAAGCAATGCAAAAATTAAACACAAAGAACAAACATAAGACAAACTAATGATAGCAAGACTAGGTATAAAGAAAATCACAAAGGTACTCAAGAAAGGTCTAATGCCAAATAGCACCAAAGATGGTTCTCCAAATGTGGTATCTTGGTGATGCTGTCTGCATCAACTGGAATCTACAGATTTTAATACAAAACCTTTCTCAGTCCCATCTTGGATCTATCAAATCAGAAACTCTGGGTCTTGGCCACTCACACATCCTCATGAATCTGTGGCTTAATAAGTTCTCCAGGTCATTATGATCCGCATTCCATTTTGGGAGCCACTACCCTAGAAGATAACAGCCATGAAGACACTATGAAGCTTAAGAAGAACCCGCCCCCATCCCAGGTCTGAGCAGTTTCCCTGGGAAGTCATATCTGCAGTGGCCTCATCAGACAGAAGGCCACTATTCTTCACCAGTTCTTTTTCTCTCCAATCTTGTTTTTTTTACATTCCCTTAGCAAAAAAGTACTTCTTACTCAGTAATCTCCTTTACCTGCACACTTAAACACAGGTTTCTATCCCATATAATGCTTCCCACAGGTTTTATCTAGACCAGTGTTCTCAACTCTGGCCATTTTGTCTCTTAGAGAACATATGGCAAAGGAAAGAGAGTTTTGGTTGTCAAAACTGGAAGAATGGAGTTAATCTAGTGGCATCTATTAGAAAGAGGACAGACATGCTGCTAAATAGTCTACAATTCACAGCACAGTTTCCCATACCAAAGAATTCTCCAGCCCAAAAGTCAATAGTGCTGCTCTTGAGAAACCTTGATCCAGACCAGTTTCCCTGGAAACTAAACTCACACCAAACATCATCTTTTTGCTCTTCCATTCCTTCAACTCAAATTGGTTCTACTAAAATTTGTGAAATTCCTGAATTGCATTGATATAGTCAATTCTGCTTTACACTCAAACTTTTCCCTATCTGCCCTCCATCCATGC
The DNA here is from genome assembly GCF_000164805.1 of Carlito syrichta. Classification (NCBI taxonomy): domain Eukaryota; kingdom Metazoa; phylum Chordata; class Mammalia; order Primates; family Tarsiidae; genus Carlito; species Carlito syrichta. The sequence continues at coordinate 73,249 of NW_007233031.1, forward strand.
AACCTAATCACATATGGCTTTTCTCAGGCAACACAATCTTCTCTGCTGTTTTCTCCATTTCAACAGTGAATATAATATTCATTTATCACTTAAAAATCCCAAAAGAGAATTGATGCCATGTTATTAGCCGTTCTTTTCTGTCTTGAACTTGTTGTATAAACATAATAAGATAGTTTCCATCATAATGCCACTTGTTGGGGAGTCATAAAAATCTGCAAATTTTATTTCACAAAGAGAATAAAAGTGCATATTTCTACAGAAACAGTTTTCACTTCTTTTTTAATCAATAGAAACTTTAAAGCCAGGAAGCTGAAAAATGATTTTTTCTAGGAAGAAAGTTAAAAACCTTGAACATGTTTAGTTTCTTGGTTTTACCTCCATATAACATATTAGGAACTTGTGGATTCGGGTTAGAGCAAAGCATTTTCTGGGTATGTGAAACCAAGACTCAACAAACCTATGAAGCATTTTTTAAAATATTACTTTCACATCAGTAGTTTCATAGAATTGATGGATCCTAGTTTTCTCCTTCAGAATAAATGCCGATAAAAGTATATATATATATATATATATAAAACATAAACATACACACACACACAAACACACACACACACACACACACACACACACACACAAACACTGAATTACGCCATGCTCTTTTCAAATACAAGCCTGAGAAGAGAATGGAGGTAGAGAAGAGAGAATATGGACTATGGTGACCTATTAAAAACACTTATTTGTGAAAACTCTCATTAGCAATGAATTAATACCATATTTACCATATTTACCAGAGCTCTATATGATCACATGCAGTAGAACTTTTGACTAATTCAACCTCAAAAAATCACCTCTCCAAAAGTCTTAAAGAAAGAAGCTATTAACCTTACAAAAGCTATCCTTTGAGTTCATTTGGAGCAAAGGCAGACTTGCCTCTCTACACTTCCAATCCAAAAAAAAAAAAAAAGTCCTCGTTGTGCTTGGCAAAAATCAAGCTGCCTGCCATGAGCTTTATATAGAACACACTAAGGGGGTGATCAGTCAGTTGACAAGTACTGAATTTCTTGACAACTCTCCAAGTATTCAGGTGTAAATGATGATATGGACATTCAAAGGAACCTAGGTAAGAATAACAGAGTTTCTGCTGAAGAAAGGAGTGGCATAAGAACCAGCTATATTCACTCATTTCCCTCAAATGTCCATTCAACTCGTTCAAGCTCTCTATGTACAAACCATCGGCAGCCATTGGCTCTCTCTCACCACCTTAAATTCCAGGTCATTCCAACATAACTCATTTCCAGGAGAAACAGAGTCTTCTCTGGTGACGGCGGAAGTATCTACCACAACCCACCTCTGTTCCCTCTTCTGCTTCTCAAAACTAACTGCTAAGGACTTCCTCTTCTTCATCAGACTTCTCTCAAACTCCCTTTCTCTTCTCTGTTCCAAATTCCCTTCCAACTCTTGCCTCAGGAAAATCATTCTTCCTCTCTTCTCAATCTCTCATTCTATTTCTTTAGTTTTTGAATCACAAACCCCCCCCAAAATTTGTAGAAGTACAATTAGAAGTGTGATAAAATTCTAACCAATTAAAAAAACAGAACTTCCCTTCAGAACTTAAATGAAAACAGCAAAAAAGCCCATCTTTCTCTAATTAAATGTGACTTTTTCCCCTCAAATGTGTATTCAAATCTTATTGTTTGTTTGATGTTGCAACATCTCCTTTGCTTGAATTCATATTTTCATAGTTTTTCATTGGAAATCCTCAGAGAGTATTTAAACTGGATTAAACAGGTTGTTGTGGGCGTATTAGTTGTGAGTAACAAATTACTGCAAAATTCAGTGGCTTGAGAAAACAATGATTGTATCATCTGATAGTTTCTGTGGGTCAGAAGTTCAGGGGTGACTTAGCAGGATATTTCTGGCTCCGTCTCTCATGAGGATATGGTGGGGTGATCAACCAGGAATAGAGTCTTCTCAAAGCTTGACAGGGTCTGGAGAATCCACTTCCAGGGTGGCTTCCTCACTTGATTCTTGGTCCTTCAGTATGCCTCTCCACAGGCTGCCTGAGTGTCCTCAGGATGTGACAGCTGGCTGCCCCCAAGTGCGAGCATTTCAGGAGAAAGGGAGAAAAGAGAGCCAAGGAACCTTTTGTAATCTAGTCTCTGAAGCCACATCCAGTCACTTCCGCTTTTTTTCTTTCTATTTGTTAGAAGCAAGTCACTAAATCCAGGCTATGCTGAAGGCAGAGAAATTAGTTTCACCAGTTGAAGGATGTGTCTGAGAATTGCTGAACATATTTTGAACCACCACAGCTGAGCAAGGCTTGAATACAAGTCCCAGTTATGACGTTATTTCCATGGATAAAAAATGTTCTGTAATCTAACTAAAAGCAAATGCTTAAAACAATTCTTTTTGTAAGAGGGATATATTTCATATTTTATGACTACGGCTGAGAAGTTGTCAGATACTATTGAAACTTTTAAATTTGTTGAAAGCTACAAGTTTATAGATTTCACTAATAAAATACCCAAACAACCAGAATCTATCTATCTATCTATCTATCTATCTATCTATCTATCTATCTATCTTTCTATGCATCTATCTATCTATCTAATCCACACACACATACACACATACACACACACATACAAACACACACACCCAGACACACGTACACACACACATCTCCAACACTAATTTGAAAATAAAATATATAGAGAATATCCATAGGCTCCCATAGAAAATAATAGAATGAGGTGACTCTTTGATAAAAATATGAGAGAAATTGCAGCGACTAAGGAGACAGGTTGTTTTAATAAATAGCTCATAAACCTTATCTACATTTACTCATGCACTGGGACAAGTCCGCCATTCGCCATCAGCAGTACGTAATCTTGAACTTCATTTACTATTTTAAAATACAGTTAGTAAGAAAAATGTGTCTTAGGAGATAAAAGTTTTCTCACAAAATGTCTCTTACAACAGACCATTCTAATTCTCACAGCCCGCTTCCCACTCGCTGTGTATATCTCTGTTGTCCTGAAGGAAAGAAAGGTCTCTGGAGCCAAAAATGTTTAGATTTACTTTCCTCTTCTATAACGACCACATGAAAGTATACAGTTAAAATTCCAAAGTGTCTCATCTAAAATAACTGGAATCCGGTGTCAAGTTCACAAAGAATCAAAACTGTTATATCTAAAAATAAAAACAATATATCTGGTAAAAGGGGATATTTGACTTATATGGAAAAATATCAGACACAGTCATGAAAGCAGAGGGGTATGGAAAAAATACATTAGTTTGAGAATAAACTTCTTGTTTTTCTGTCTTTTTGTGCATTATTTCTCGATCTCTTTGCAGGGTCTCCTTCACCATCCAAGTTCACTGATGGTGTTATTCAAGGTTCTGTGTGTGGTCCCTTTCTCTTCTAATCTAAAATGCTTTCCTTGGTGATCTAATCATCTCCTGTGGCTTCATACCATCTAAACACAATCACCTCCAAAGCTGTACCCCCAGCCTAGGCTCTTCTCCTAAATTTCAAACACAGATTTTCAACTGCTTACTAAAAACCTTTACCTAAAATTCCCAGATGTCCTTCAGACTCAAAAATGGCCTGAGCTGAAAGCATTATCTTCTCCACAAAAATTCCTCCTCAGGTACCTCCTGGTACTCTTATGCTGAATTCAAGCTTCCTTTTCACACCTCCATTTTTCCCATACTGAAGCAATCACCAATACTCCCACACTCTACTTTCTTGCAAAGTAGATGGGTCTCTTCAATCCGTCCCCATCACCTCCCACTTAGACTATTGAGTGAAACAGTCTCTTAACGAACTGTTCCTTTTTCTACATTCCTTAAATCCATTGTCTGAATTGGAGCTAGAGTGTTTTTCCTAATTGTATTAGTCTCTTATTTAAAATCCTTCTACGACCTCCACTTCAACTATCAGATTCTTCAAAATTCATCTTCACAGTCTTGCAAAATCTACCTTGACATCATTCTATTTTTTTCCTCCAAGTTCCCTTCTAGCACTTTCCCACTCTTATCTCTATACCCCATTCATGTTTGGTGAATACACTTCATCAATATTATTGAAAGAATCATTTGCAGTCTCCCTTACATACATATTGGATACAAACTTCTCTGCCTATTCACATTTTGGAAAGTATTTTCCTTCTCATTTATTTGGTAAAATGTACTCATCCCTCAAGACCTAGTTTACAAGTTACCTTTGTTATAAAAACTTTCTTGACCTCCCCTCATGGCCCAGCTACAGTTGCTCTTCCCTTTCTTTGTGCCATCATGGCCCATATTTCTACATATTCTGTAGCCTTTTCCTCACTGCAGTGGAACTATTTGCCTTTGTGACAGCCTTGAGGGGGGAAAAAACAGCATGTATTTTTCACCTTTGTGTTCCTCATATCTAAGACGTGTTACATAGAAGGTACCCAATAAATGTTTGTGGAATGAGGGAAAAATGAGGGAAGTAGCAAAATGCAATAACAAGAATGGAACAGTGGACTACCTTGTTTTCTGACATAGATTGTAACAAAGCATAGGCTTATATAGATTGTGACAAAGGAACAAATATGCTTGGATTTTTAGGTCCCATTAACTCACTGTTCAATGAAATTTGCAAAGTCCTTGTATTTCACAGGTATCCCTGGATTCACAACAGTGAAGGCCTCTGTCTAAAGTTTCTTGGATTCTGAGGAAAAACTCCAAAGTATGAGTCAGTGAGATATGGCCAAACTACCTGTGTGCTGTATTATTGAGGCCTCTTCCAGATGGTGATTCCTGGAAAGTTAAGTATACACTGCTGACTAGAAGTTCAGAGCTTTGACACAGTGGGAATGCTTGCCTAAGGCCAGTTTAAGCACCGCCTCTTGCATGAAACAAAGTATGTGAAATCACTACTCAAAAAACACAATCTGCACATTCCCCTGAATTTAGATAAACATGAGTTATTCTACTGAAGGAATAGAATTTTGAGTAGCTCTGCTCTCATTATTATAAAATTATAAATTATTGACAGTATAATCTCCATTGTAGCTTGTGTCTTTACAAACAGCAAGCCTGTACAGTATACTTTGAACACAATGTATGTGAATATATTTTAAATAACTATTTCTTACATTAATTTTTACAAAAATTACATAAAGTGCTCATACCAATTCAATAAAATAATGCAATTATAATTTAACACTAACTTAGTCTTAATATTTTTGTTTCATCTCAAAACTCATGAAACTTTGCACAGAGAGTAACAGTTAAGTAAGCACAATGTCCTCATTGCTCCTACAGATCAATTATATGCTGCTTAGAACTCACTTGCTCAGGATTATTATTTTTAGAACTTTTCACAAAATAGTTTTACTACCTGAAGCTAGGTCATAACAGATTTTTAAGTGGAGAATTAGAGAAAAATAAAGTGATGAACATTTCAACAAAGGTCAAGGAAAGGAGACTTTAATGAGTCCTTGCTGAGAAGCAATTGAAATATCTCAGCTGAATAGAAAACTCGACCCAGAAAACATCAGTGTTTCCTTAATACAATTCTTTGCTCCTTACTAAAAATAAAACATTTTTAGAACTAACCATGCAACTTTAAACAAGAATGAAGAGTTCCATTTAGAAAAACTCTGAATTCATAAGAAATAAATCTAGAACTTCCAAAGTAGACCTTTGTATTTGACTCGTCTTTAAAAACGTAATAGTATTCAAGCCAGGCATGGTGGTACATGCCTGTAGTTCCAGCTACTTGGAAGTCTGAGGTGGAAGGATCGCCCAAGCCTAGCAGGTTGAGATTGCAGTGTCCATAAGTGTGCCATTGCACTTCAGCCTAGGTGACAGAGTGAGACTCTAACTCAAAAAACCAAAAACCCAAAAACATAATAGTATTCAGAAGGCCAATTCCTACCTCTTGCATGACAAAAGTATAGTGAAGGTTAGTCAATTAACCACACAGAATTTGTTAAACTTCTCCACCAAAATCTAATCATTATTAATGGAGATCCCTGAAAATGTGCTAGATAGATAAAGATCTAACAGTCCAAGAGGCAAGAGATGTACCAGTCTCAATGCTTAAAAGCAAGAGTATGCCTTTTTTATCCTGATCCCAAGTCCCTTTATTCACTATCCCATTGAGTCAGGCAACTGGGACACAACATGATTTCCAAAAGTAGGAATTGGGTAAATAAATTATTTTATTACTTTAAATATCATTATTATTTATATTCAATAGATTCCTATAATGAAATACTCAGCAACTGTTTTTGAAAATGAAAACACAATATGGTTCCCGTTTGTTTTTACTTCCCTGACATAAAACCGTTCTCAATATACTGATATGGACTTCTGAAGTGGAAAGATAATTATGGTTTAGTAAGTAAAAGAATAAAATGCCAAAACAATGTGTAAAGCATTATGTGAGCTGAGATACCAGAATGGAAAGATTTTTTCACCAACACCAGCCTAATTATTTCTAATATGCAAAAACCTGAACTTTACAAAAATAAAGATCAGAGAGCAGTTATTTGCCTTTGAAACTGATCATTTAATATAATTTTTAAAACATTTGGTTTCCTCTAAATTGCGAGTGTACATAAACAGTTGAAATATGAATCATTAATAAAAATTGAACTCATGCACATATTTTCAGGAATGCATTAATTATATGAAACAGAATTTATCATTGTTGTCTTATGACGTTTAGTGAGGATCATTTTAAATAGTTTTTGATAATTAGTAGATATTGACATCATTACAGTGATATACACTTTATATCCCAATCAAATGTATAACCCAGTGAATTTACAGGATTTCCTAACTTGTAGGCTTTTAACTCCGTACTATCATGCTAGGAGAGTTGAAAACAGTCTGGTATCAATAAATGAAGATCAAGGGGTGCAGTGCAACTGTGCATGGACTGTCAAAGCCCAGTTCAGTTTAGGATTTTAGGTCATCAGTTAATCTATAAGGAATATCGCATGCATGTGTGTGTGTGTGTGTGTGTGTGTGTGTGTGTGTGTGTTCTTATCTCTCCCGCACCTGAAAACACAATAGGGTACATGTTTATCTTTACCTCCCTGAAACAAAACCATTCTCTGCACAGGTCACAAAATCCATTTCTTAGCATGAATTAGAGCTCTATAAGGAAGATATTGAAGAGAAGGATTCAGATGATAAACTTTCCTTTCTCAAATGTTGTAAATGCTTGCCTGAGCTATAACGCTACAATAAATTTTTTAAACCCTAGAAAAATCTTTGTTAGTCAGATTCAGATAAGAATTATAACCAAGTGATATGTGCCAGGCATAATGAATATGTGCTTCACATACAACAGACAAGCACACAAGCTCTTGTTGTTCTTTAATATTCCTCTCCATATTCTCACAATTTTTAAGACACAAAGTTCTCTCTACATTTTGATGATTTCACCAAAATACCATGAAAATCTGCATTCCTAACACATCTTGCTAGTTTTCACTTTTGCATTTCTTTCTGTGTCATACCAGCTAAAAGGCAGCCCTTCCATCATTCTGTTTCTCTAGGACAAAATAATATGATGAATTTTAAAGTTGATAGCAGTGCATCTGAAAGTATACAGTGATTTAGCTAAAGTTAAAAGCAGCTGTTCCAAATAAAAACTTCATTTCTAGCTTTTATACCTTGATGAAATTCTGAAATTTTGTATGAGGTAGAGTAAAGAAGAAATTCGCCTCATTTCTGTGTTAACTTTCTGAAAAATCTCAGAAATAATTCCATTGAAAAACTGCTATAGTGGTTTAGAAAAAAAATAAATGAAAATTATGTTTAAAAAAACAGAACCAGCCGGGCTCAGTGGCTCAGCCTGTAATCCC